>NC_026000.2:132428237-132473350 GCF_000442705.2 Elaeis guineensis
GAACCGGGAAAAACATTGACTTCCGGTTCTTTGAAAGTGAGGGATTTTCTTTAGCAAGTAAGATAAAAAATCAGGGATGGAGCTTTTACTGTTCACTCAAAGAAGTCACCTTTGTTGACCTTGTTAGGGAGTTTTATCAGAATCTTATTTATGGAAATGGGTCAGTAACTTCAACTGTGAAAGGGATTGATATCTGTCTGGATCCTGTCATTTTAGGGGAGATTTTACACTTACCTAGTGAAGGTTATGCATACATGGAACTCCCCGTGAAAGAAGAAGGTATAAGTGTTATACTTGGAGGAACCTACCAAGGGAATTTGAATAAACTAGAGGCCAAGATTTTACCTATAGAAATGAGAATCTTACATCAAATGTCACAAAACTTTTCTTCCCTAGGAGTGGTAGGCACGATCTTCTGTCAGGCAGGGACATATGCATTATGTTTCACATTATCACAGAAACCCCCTAAACCTCCCAGTACTTATGATAGAGGCCATGAGAGAGACTCTGAACAGATCTAAGGCACATTTGCCTTATGGTATGGCCCTGACTAGAGTTTTCAGGAGGTTTGGAGTTAGTTGTGAGGGGGAGGCTCCCACCAAACTGTCTCATGTTGATACCTTCAACCTACACACCTTGCATCGAATGGGGTTCACAAAAAGTGGTGGTGGTTGGATCAGGGGAGCTGAGGAAAGAACAGAAGAAAGAGCAGAAGAGAGAGCAGAAGAAAGAGCTGAGGATACAGCAGGAGTCAGAGCTGAAGAAGAAGAAGGTCCATCATCTCCTGTTCATGACTTCAGGGCAGCTTCACCAGATATACAGTTCTTTCCGGATCCAGAGGCTGGCCCTTCTGAGTTTACCAGGATACCCACACCTGTGCATCAGCCAGAGAGCAGAGCACCTCCGCCAGAGTTCACACTGTCCGATTATCAGATTGAGCGGATTGCACAGCGTATGGTCTCTTTGATGTCGAGTCAGATGAGCAGTACTTCATTTGTACCAGGGGCTACTTCTACTGATCAGACTTGACTCCCCACATCTCCACAGTATATCAGATGATGGCAGATCAGTCCATGAGGATTCAGCAGCTTGAGGACACTGTTCTGAGATTGACTGGCAGAGTTCTCGAGTTACAGGGGCAGGTCTTCGATTTGGCACACCCTCAGCCTCAGGAGTCTACGATTGAGGTCACTGATCTCACTGCAGAGGCCGGCAGACTCAGAGGAGCTCTTGAGGGCGGTTATGAGTTACTGAGGAAGGAGATCAGAGGATCAAGTGAGCAAGCTACTACTCAGTTCACTGCACTTCTCCAGGCTGTCTCCAGGGCACTGACTGTACTTGACTCCATCAGACTTACCCTTTCAGTTCAGTCCCTAGCTTCTCAGCGTTCTCAGCCACCCAGTTCCTCCCGTTCGCCTGCTCGTGCCAGTTCTTCCTCTCGTGCCAGAGGCAGACGGGGTCGAGGATGCATCTCAGATCCAGATCCATCTGCTCCTTATCACATTTCTGATGATTCTGATCATTGATCATTTCTAGATCCTAGGTCTTAGTGTTTAGTCCTCTCTAGGATCTGTATTTTTGGGGCCATGTATTGACATGAGCTAGTTGACTTTGTATGATACTTTTTATGTTACAATCTATGTACTGAAACAATTATGGCTTTACCTTTGGAATGATGATTATCTTACTTTGGTTATATATTCTCTTTTGTGAAATATTGTCTTCTCTTTATGGTATTATCATTTTATGATTGCTGTTAATAGTTGCTTCATTAAGGGGGAGCAAACCCTACAAGAGGAGAAATTAAAGAATGCTTCAGAAAAAGGACTTAACCTTGTTTGATGATGTCAAAAAGGGGGAGAAATTAAACACAAAGAAATCCATCAAAAGCAAACACTACAAATTATGAGAAATTAATACATTGACAATTTTAAGTACAAATGCTAAATATACTGCAAATAAGTACCTTTTTAAAATTACTCATACTCTGATTTGCTGTAAACCATTGAATATGCTTTGATAGGCTTTCAAATTCCAAACCCACTCTGATATATTGAATACATTGCTCTAATACTTTGACAATTTTTTTTACTACTCCGATGCATTACTCAATTTTACTCTGATACATTGAAAAACTGTTTTTATTACTCTGATACTTTGCAAAATTTTTCTCTGATACTTTATAAAATTGTTTTCCCTACACTGATACATTGCAGGATTTTTATTTCTCTTGCTCTGATACATCTTAAACTTAAATGATCTAATACTCTTTCCAAATCAACTATTCAATATGCTTTGGCACACATGACTAGTTTTGAGAATTGAGAAAATTTTTCAAAATACAGTTTGCTCTGATAATAAAATCAAATTTTCTGCTCTAACACCAAAACAATTATCCAATGAGCATATCTTCCAATCTTTAAGCAATTGGACAAACTATTTATGCATATAACCATTTGTATCACATGCCAAAAGAATCATACTCTTTCAAGCATATGCACCTAAAATGCAATCTTTTGAAATTCATGTTTCAGAAAAATGCTTTTGTTCAAATGTTTTGTCATCATCAAAAAGGGAGAGATTGTTGCTCCTAGATTGATTTTGATGACTACAAAATAGTTGGAAGGAATACAAATAATTTTTATTTGAAAAAGACCTTATGCTCTACAGGGGCAAAATCGTAATTTCATCAAAACTCTGATTTGATAGCATCATCGTGTAGAACAAATGATATGTAATCTATTGGTGAAAGTTTCATGGTTTTTGGACTTATATTTTTGGAGTTATGAAGGTTTGAAGTTCATGAGTCGACTCATGAGTCAACTCATGAAACTATGAGCTGATTGGCACGCAAAGATTAGCCATGGCACGCTGGTTTTCTGGCTTGGCACGACCTGTGAGTCGACTCATGAGTCGACTCACAAGGCATGAGTCGACTCATGAGTCGACTTCTGCTGTTTTGGGCCAAGAAAATCCAGAAACCAAATCTCTGGACTTTGCAACAGAGGTCGACTCATGAGTCGACCCCTGAGGCATGAGTCGACTCATGAGTCGACTCATATGACAGGATTTGCCTGTAACGGCTAGTTTTTGGCCAGATTTGGTTGCTTTTTAATGCTGCTTTTTGTGCTCTAACGGCTCTTTTTCTGCCTAGTTTGTTTTCCCTTGTCTCTTAAGGCTATAAAGGTTTCAAAAGGTGGAAAACAAAAAGTAGAGAGATCCAAATATCCAAGAGGCATTCAAGTGATTTGAAAAGAGAAAATCAAGAGCATTCAAGAGGGCATTCAAGTGCATTCAAGAGAAGGTTTTCAAGCCAACTACTCAACATCATACAAGAGCTCATTTAAAAGCCTTCAAGAAGCCATCAATCAAGCTCACCAACTCCTCAAGCATTTACTTCATCTCTCATCCACTTTGAGGAAATCCAAGAGGGGCTTCTTCATTTGAGTAAAGCGTATTTATTGTTATATTCGCTCACTTAAGGAGCTATTCTTGTACTTATTTGTGCTCTAAACTGATTTTATCTTGTGAGTAATTGTTTTTGTTTTGGAGGGTTTCCAAAATAAGGAAAGGTTGATCCGAACCTGAAATCGGAGTGTATTGGGTCGGCTTGTACCCGGGAAACAAGTAGACTAGCTTGGGATAGCTAGTGTCAGAGTTTCCGACGGTTGTATTCGGGTTGAATACAAAGTATAGTGGATTGGAATTCCCAAGTAGGAGCTTGGGGAGTGGATGTAGGTGCAAGATTGGCACCGAACCACTATAAATTATTATGTTTGTGGCATGCTTTATTGTTTCTCTTTAATTCTCCATTATATCCTTGCATTCTTGTTTTAAGTAATTAATCTCAAACTAAAGTCTCTCTCCTCATTCATCAAGCTTTTGATATATAATTTTTACAAGTAATTAGTTAAGCCTAAAATTTTTAAAACCCAATTCACCCCCCCTCTTGGGTTGCATAGCTGGGCAACATCCATCATTATAGAGATGCGGGTACCTTCCTCATATTGATCATTCTCGACTGGTTATAGTGGTTCGATTGCATCGGAAAGGTACAACCACTCTATTAACATTTAATGTCCTAGGGTAGAGATGGGGTTGGGCCCAATAACTGTTAGGTGAGGGTCCCAATGATGGCTCTGCGTCCGCTGGTGAACGACGGGTCTGACTTAACTAAGAAATATGCCAATAATTGTTAGGTGAGGCCACAGGACTTAGTGAAGCAATGGACAAAGTGTTGTCCACTCATCAGTTTGTACTCATCAATAACTGTTAGGTAAGGTGTGTATAAATTAATGAGACTACAGTACCCACTGAAAATCGATCACATATAGGTTTTCGTTTCTCCACCCAAGGAGTGTGGGAGATTTGAGAAAATAGTGGGAGCCTTTGTTTATTTTTAAAGTTTCTAGAATAAACAATATTATAAGTATAAAATCTAACTAGAAATTGTTCTCTCTGCAAATAACCATATCAAGTTCAAACCCCTTAATCCGAATCTTTGATACAAATAGGTTGACTGGCATAAATTACAAAGACTGGCTCCAAAATTTAAGAATTATTCTCAATTATGAAAAACTCACCCATATCCTCGATCAGGAAGCACCTGCATTACTTGCTCGCCCATCCACTGATCAACGAGCTGCACTTGAGTAGTTGATGGATGAAGATAACAAAGCAAAGTGCTATATCTTAGCATCCATGTCCAATGATCTTCAGCAGCAGTATGAAGATATGAGGACTGTCAGAGAGATGCTGGTTCACCTGCAAGAGTTGTATGGTAAACAGAATCGCACAGCTTGCTTTGAGGTCCCCCAGAGACTTTTCAGAGCGAAGATGCGTGATAGGCAGACCGTCGATGATCATTGTTTAACAATGATCAAGGACATAGAGGAGCTTTAGAAGCTCGATATGAACATGGACAAGGAACTGCAGGTGGATCTGATCCTCCAGTCTCTTTCTGACTCATATGGGTAGTTCATTATGAACTACCATATGAATAAGATTGATGTTACTTTATCAAAATTATTGAATATACTGGTGACTGCAGAGGGCACCTTGAAAAGTTCAAAGGGCATAGTTCTGGCTGTAGAGCGAGCTTCCTCCAAAAAGAAGTCTTTTTTCAAGAAGAAGAAAAAGCTCGCAAAGAAGTAGAAGAACGAGACCAAGCCCAAGAAATAGATTTTGAAGAAGACTGACGACAAAAGAAAATGTTTCTATTGCAATGTCGAAGGCCACTGGGGAAGAAACTGTCTGACCTACCTGACGACTGTCAAGAGCAGAAAGAAGGATGGGCCTTCTGAAGGTATATTTGAGTTGCTCGTTATTGAAACTAATCTAATGATTTTCTCTTCTTCTAGTTGGATTTTTGATTCTGGTTCAAGTGCTCATTTATACACTTCAATACAGGATCTTGAAGAAGTTAGGAGGCTGAGGGAATGCGAGATTACTCTCCGAGTCAGCAATGGAGCAAGGGTGCTACTGTGGTCGTTAGGACCTATCCTCTGTAACTATCGTTAAAATTTAGTTTGCTTTTGAAAGGCTATTTTTATGTACCTGTAGCTAGTAAAAATTTAATTTCTATCTCTGTGCTGGCATAGGATAATTATAATTTTTATTTTAATAAAGATATATGTTCTATTTATTTTGAAAATAAACTTGTGACACGTGCTTTCTTGATTGACGATCTTTACTATTTGCATACAGATGCAAGTGTAAACATTAACGAGTAAATAGTGAATGTATAGGGTCTAAGAGATTTAAAGATAGGATCAGCCAAAAGTATCTGTGGCATCTTAGGCTAGGCCATATTGGAGAAGACAGACTCATCAAACTGAAGAAAGATGATCTTCTTAGACCATTGACTTTCGAGTCTTATCCAGTCTGTGAATCGTACTTCAAGAAAAAATGATCAAGCTGTCCTTTGTGGGACAAGAGAAAGGCCACTGAGATATTAGCCCTGGTACACACTGACATATGTGGTCTATTTGATGTACAAGCCAGGGGTGGCTATATCTACTTCATAACATTTACTGATGATTATTCACAGTATGGGTTCATGTATCTGATGCACTGAAAGTCTGAAGTCTTTGAAAAATTCATAGAATTCAGATATGAAGTAGAAAAACAAACCAAAAAATTCATAAATATTCTTCAATCAGATTGAGGAGGAAAATATCTTAGTAAAAAATTTTCAACCTATCTAAAGGACAATGGCATAGTCTCACAGTGGACACCTTCAAGGATACCTCAACTCAACGGAATATCTGAAAGAAAGAATCGGATCCTATTAGATATGGTGCGATCCATGATGAGCTTCACAGACCTTCCTGACTTTCTCTGGGGACATGCTTTGCTTTCTACGATTCATCTCTTGAATCGGATTCCCTCTAAATCGTTCCTACCACACCATATGAATTATGGCATGGTAAGAAGTCAACTCTTGAGTACCTCAAGATTTGGGGATATCCAGCCCACATCAAATGATAGCAGACGGATAAGTTAGAGGCTAGGTTCTTTAGGGCTCGTTTTATAGGATATCCTAAGAAAACATAGGATACTACTTCTATCTTTCTGAGAATCACAATGTGATTGTGAGCCACCATGCCGTCTTCTTGAAAAAAGAGTTTATCCAAGATGGAGGCAGTGGGAGAAAGATTGAGCTCGAAGAGAAAGTCTCTGAAAAGCATCAAGTCCAAAGATCTGAACCCAATAATGAGCCAGTAGATGTGATACCTCCTCCATCTCATAAATCAAGTAGGATCTCCCGTCCTCTTGAAAAATATTTAGGTATTCTTATAGAGGATTTAGAGGAAGCATTCTTTGTGGGAGATAGGACATTAGGAATGATCCCAAAACCTACGATGAGGTAATGTTAGATGTAGACTCTGAGAAATGGATGGATGCGATGAAGTCAGAAATCAACTCAATGCATTCCGACCAGGTTTGGTCCTTAGTAGATCCACCTAAAGATATTATACCTATTGGGTATAAATGGATTTACAAAAGGAAGATTGGGTCAGATGGTAAGGTAAAGACCTATAAGGCAAGACTAGTCATAAAGGTTATAGTCAATGCAAAGGTATTGACTATCATGAAACTTTTTTATCTGTAGCCATACTGAAATTCATCCATACTTTACTTACAATAGTAGCATTTCATAATTATGAAATCTGACAGATGGATGTGAAAACTGCTTTTCTAAATGGATATCTGGAGGAAGATAGCTATATGGAGCAGCCTCTAAATTTTACATCCAGTGATAGTGATCACAAGGTCTGTAAGCTGTAAAGGTCTATATATAGACTCAAACAAGTATCTCGGAGTTGGAACACTCACTTCAATGATGTGATCAAAATGTTTGATTTCATCAAAAACAAAGAAGAGCCATGTGTGTACAAAGAAGTCAGTGGGAGCGCTATCACATTCCTCGTATTGTACGTGGATGACATCTTTCTGATTGAAAATGATATTCTCATACTGACGTCGGTCAAAATATGATTGTCGAAAGAGTTGCCATGAAAGACTTAGGAGAAGCTTCCTACATTCTTGGTATAAAGGTCTATAGAGATAGATCCAAAGAATGATAGGACTCATAGCATATGTATATAGAGGAGGTGCTGAAGAGGTTTAGCATGAAAAACTCTAAGAAGGATCTTTTGCCCCTTAGACATGGCATTCATCTCTCTAAGAAGATGTGTCTTGACACACCTGAGGAGATCTAGCGCATGAGCAAGATCCCTTATGCTTCGACAATAGAAGTCTCATGTATGCCATGTTATGTACACGCCTTGATATAGCACTTGCCGTGAGTGTCACAAGTAGATATCAGGTGAATCCAGATGAAGAACACTGGATTGCTGTTAAAAATATCCTTAAGTACTTGAGAAGGACTAAGGATTTGATGCTGGTCTTTGATGGAGGTTCGGAGCTAAAAATTGAGGGATATACCGATTCAGACTTTATGACTGATGTCGATGATAGAAAGTCTATATCGGGGTGTATCTTCTTGTGTAATGATGGTGCAGTTAGTTGGAAGTGTTCCAAATAGTCGATCATTATAGATTCAACCATGGAAGTGAGTACATCGCCACCTCTGAAGCTACTAAGGAAGCATTTTGATTCAAAAAGTTTGTTGCAGAGCTGGATGTGATTCCATCAGATGCCATTGCACTGTAGTGTGACAACAACGACGCCATAGCTCTCGCTAAAGAGCTCAGGTCTCACCAGAAGTCTAAGCACATAGAGTGGCGGTTTCACATTATGCACGAATACCTTGAGAAGTTCTTCGAGATACAGAGAGTCGACTCTGCGCTGAATGTGGCAGACCCGCTGACCAAGCCTCTCAGTCAGTAGAAGATCGAAGCTCACCTTGAGAAGATGGATCTTAGATATATGGCCAATTGACTTTAGGTCAAGTGAGAGTTTGTTGGATTTGTGCTCTAGAAGCCAATTGTTGGCTGACACATTATGTAATTCTAGGGCCTATACTTGTACTTGTAATTTTTTATTATCAATAAAGAGTTTTTTCTTTCCAATCATGTTTATGTATCTATGATTTACTTTAGAAATTAACAAAGATGATTTTTGTATATTCTTAAAGAGTTAAGAATTTGAGACATACATTAATTAGTGATTAATTTCTAAATGCTCTCGATCAAAGGATCGTCATGGAGGACAGTGATCAATCCATTTGAGATCGATGCACGGTTCACCTCCCTTATGGGCAGATGAGTCTCGGATCTACTGTGTAAAGACATTGGAGTGAAGATGCAGGTGGTTGTTAGAAAATAACTTGCACAGAGTGTGACCAATATGAGAACCACATGAATGTCTACTTACTCGTCAGTGGTCTTCTCGATGCTGCAGTGGTGTGAGTGGTCCTTTGACCTGCGATGTCATTGGCTTTTCGCAGTGAGGCTACTGAATTTGACTGCACATTTCCTTGATCCCTAGCCATTCAGGTCCTTGCTATGTATGTTGGCTTCAGTAGGTTCAGGTTCGCTGTTTGGAGTAGGATACACCTAAATAGGATCTATCGACTTTGGTAAAAAAAGAGAAGTCATATGCGATATGTGAGACTGAGTTCAGAAAGTCTTTAGCCAAAGCAAGTGTGAATACTGAAAAAGAGTTTCTCCAGAATTCACAAATGAACTCGAGTTGAGCCAATCTAGCATATGACTGATGATGGGGTCTGACGAGCTCTCCATGACCTCCGTCAAGTCAGGACTCATGATAGAAAGACTGAATCAAACGATAACTGCACCTAAGGTTCATACTTTTATTTTACTGAGTTGCCACTACATACTGCTACGTGTTACTGGTGGATTGTGAGACTCATCGGACGTCATTTTGATGATCAATGATCCTTGAAGGGTAGAATTAAAAATATTTCAATCCATCAAAAAGAGTTTCGATGATATTGTGATAGAGATCACAATATATTTTGCTACCAGATAGAATGAAACTTTGAGGTCATACATTAAGAGATTTAATCTCGAATTTATCAATTGGACTTATGAAGTTTCAATTGGGTTAGGATTTATTGAAATTTATTAGGTTTATGAGAACCATGCTAGCATACGGTTAAACTTAATTCTTCTTGAGACTTTGATTTGATCAAGTCCATAGCCTTGAACCTAACCTAAATTTATTTGGTTTAATTGGACTCTTAATTGTGAGCCCAAGAGGATTTGATTAAGTCAATTAGTTGGCATAATTATCCTAACATTATCTCTTCATCTTCTAATTATCTCTAAGTATGTATGTAGAATAGATGGAAGAATATGTGGCGCATCTTTTTCTTTTTAAAAATTATTGGGCACCATATCCTAGAGGACCCATCCCCTCTTATGTGTCATGGCATGGAGGAGAGAGAGTGGGGTCCACGCCCCATCACTTTTGGCTAGAGATCCCTTTGAGGGGCGCCAACTCCCATCACTTTTGGCTAGAGATCCCTTTGAGGGGCGCCTAGAGTTGGTGCCCCAACCACCTGACATGTATTCCATGGATGCCCATTGTACATACTTAAAAGGACTGATTAATTATCATTTATATCTGATTTTATTTAACATAAATCAGATTTAAAAGATAAAGGATTCTTATGAAATAAGAATCTACCTTTTTAAGTTGATAGGATTCCTAATATGTGTCAGGATTTGTGTCTATTTAAAGGGAGGCTTCTAGGGTTTCAAGATTGATTGAATTTTTGATCAACAAAACTCTCCCTCTCCCCATCTCCACACCTCCTCTCATCATTTTCTTCCTTTCCACACCCAAAAGTTTGATGCTCTTTCTTCCACATGCCTAGAAGAAGTTCTGGTGACTTAGAGATTGAGGATCGAGGAGAAGAAGAAGACTGCAGATTAAGAAGTTGATCTCGTAGTTAAGATCAAAGGAATTGATCAAAGTCTTCAAGGTCAAGGTTCTTCTTGAGAAGAAAAATCTCATATGAAAAGAAAAAATTCAAGATCAATCCCGATGGATATCTGTAGAGGCCGGATACGTGTGCGGCTCAACCTTCTACGAATCCAAGATCATCAATAGCGATAAATTTCTATCTGTGCAAAGATAATGAGATCTGATCTCATAATTTTTTTTTAAATTTCAGATGGATAATATATGCTTTTTCTAAGCTTGGATAGGTTTAGATCTGGTATCTAGCATGTGGAGTTAAAGGGTTTAATCCGTTTTGTTTTCCGCTGTCTGTTTTCAAAGTTTTGAAATCTACACATACTGTCTATTCGATTTTCTAATAGCCCCAACACCTGTTGGTTGGCCAAATAAGGAGAGAGAAGTCCAAAAAAAAGTGAGCTCAGGTGGTCTTCTTCAATTGGATCTAATTTGGGTTCAAATCGAATCTAATTCAAGTGTGATTCCTAATTCCAATGCAACACTTGCAATTAAGTCCCTTATGCTAACAATTAGTAGTTTTCAAATTTATAACTCTTACAAAGTGATCCAAATCATCAATCTAATTGATAATTTAATTATGATCCAAGCTATTGATCAGGATGAGCTTCTTTTCTGTATGATCTTTCAGATTCTATTCTATCTGGTAGTGAGACATAGTGTGATCTCCATCACAGTATTATTGAAATTTCTTTCGATGGACTGGAACCATTCCAACTCACCCTAACAAGGATCGTTGATTCAAAAATGATCCTAGTGAGAACAAATCTATCAGTGATATCTAGCAGTATGTAGTGATAACCCAACAAAACAGAAAGATGAATCTTTAAGTATAGTTACTGTGTGATCAAGTTCTTCTATCGAAAGTTTCAACATGATGTAGACCATAGAATCTCATCAAATCTTAAACATCCATCATATGCCACACTTAAATTAGCTCGAATCCAATTGTGAATCTCATAAAAACTTCTTTCCATAATCATACTCATTTTCATAATCCGTTATACGCCACAGACTTATGGACTCAGCCTCTTAGGTCGCATAAGACTACTCCTCAACTACTAAGACCGATAGATCTCTTATAAGTACACTCCTACAGCGAACTTACTGCAGCCAACATCCAGTATAAGGATCCATATGTTAGAGACCATATTTATGTATAGTTAAATTACAACAACCTCACTATGAGTAGTCGAGGCACTGTAAATCAAAGAACCACTCACACAACTACAGCATCGAGAAGTCACTGATGAGTGAGTAGGCATCCATATGATTTCTCATTTTTAGTTACCTCAGTACCGTTATTCTCTAACAACCATCTGCACTCTCACTCCAGTGTTTCTACATTATAAACTCAAGACTCGTCTATCCAAAAGAAAGCTATCCGTGCACTAGTCTAGTCAGATCAATCACCATCTTCGTGATGATCATCGATTGGAAGTAATTTAGAAATTAATCTATAATGACACATATCTTAAATTCTCAATTCTTGAGAATATGTGTCATTGATCATTAGCTCTTTGGATGATTTTAAGATACATTACTCTAAAATAGAAATAATTATTCATAATTTTTAATTTTAATAAATCAAGTATAAATTTATGTCTTAAAAATTATAATGTACCAGTCAACAATTAGCTTTTCAGATCACACCTCTAATACAGATAACTGATCATATTTTGATTTTGATAAAATTTTAGTACATTGTTCCCAGTATCAAAAGATATAAATTAAATAGTTTTGATCTTTAAAAAATAATTTATTAATTATTTCAAGCATCAGTATATTGTGAGATCAATCCTTTACTTTTGTTTATTGTTAAAATCCATCTTGATAAATATTTTTTATTATGGAAGCCAATATTCAATCCTTATGATATATTTATGTACTTTTTAGTTGATCTAAAGAAGATCTATTATAATCCCATTATTTTAAGTAGTTGGAGACTTTTGATTGGACTAGATCTTATGATTTTTTTCTTCACATTGAAGGATCTTTTATATTAAGATTATGATCTCTTCTCTGTAAGTTACTTGATTATTTTGCTTATTAATTATCTAAGAAGATTATAAAAATTATTATTTCTTGATGAGTCATAATATGTAAGAACCGATTCCTTTCGACCTAGTTCATCCTGAAGCCAGCATCACTTGCCGACTTCTCCAAAACCAAATAAATATAAAAAACATGCGAAGGGAGGGAAGAAGGTGAGTTCGAGTGAAACAGGGGAAGCATGTTCCCTGTTAATCCACAGCCATGTGGGGGGATAAGGATCTAGAGTGTTCCCATAAGAATCGTGCATCGGTAGGGAGGAGATTGGGTCGATCATGCTAGTGAATGCTGACTCTATCCCAGGAGAACCAACCCTATCCTTTCCTAACTTTTTTCTATATAAATCCTCCACCTCTTGGTCGATTGCCCATCATCAAATCCCCCATCACCTCCTCCTCCTTCTACCCCATCTTCGGCGGCCACCGTGCTGCCTTGCCGAGTGCCGCCACCTCCCAAAAAGACCCAAACCTTCCTCCTTAAGCCCATCTTATTTTGTTCCGAGGGACTTGGGTGTGAGATCCTCCAAAATCCATCCCGCCGACTGCTGCCATCAGCGTCGCCGCCATCTATGATAAGCTTCCTTCCCTTCTCTCCCTTTCCTTCCGGCCCTAGGTGTCACCACCTTGGAATAAGGGGTAGATCCCCTTTTCTTCCTTTCTGGTTCTCTATCGTCGTTCGCCAAACCGCCACCTCTAGCCATTGTCGTGCTGCCACTGCAGGCCGCTTGGACTGCCTCATCATCGAAACCCCACCTCCAGTCAACCCTCATGAAACTCCAAGGGGTCTTGGGTTCGATTAAGAGAGAAAGAAGAAAAATAAGAGAGAGAGAGGGAAAAGAGAGAGAAAGGGAAGAGAGAGGGATTCAAATTTTAGGTGAACCTAACCTATTGATTGGATTCAATCTAATTGAGTTTAGGTCAACCCGAATTGTATAAATCTGACTCAGAAATTGATCCAAACCTCGACCTAGACTCCAACTAGATTAAAAGTCTTTCTATTCATCTTAATTTTTTCAAAATTAAGGGCTAAAAAAAATTTGTTAATTATTTGTACTAGAGTCTTCATCATCAGAAGAACACCAAGTTTAGAGATCGGACTAAGAAGATTTTAGAATTTTGAATCTGATCAACAGTAATTTTTTTTATCTCTGAATTTATTTTTATGCATATTTATATGTTTAAAAAATTAAATTATATATATATAAATTATTAAAATTATTTAAAATTATTACAGTTTAAAAATATGTATTTATGTATGAAAAATAATTTTAAAATATTGGATCAAGCATGGTGTCACCTCTGCATCATACAAAATTTGGAAAGAGATAATTTTTTTATTTTAATATTGTATGATTTTTTGAAAAAAAATTATACATGTTCGTCTTTGCATGAATTTTTAAATAAATATTATTTTATTATTTTTTTGAAAGATATAAAAATTTGAGTTGATGCTATTATTAAAAAAATAAATATCATTATTTATGAAAAATTAGTTATGCTAAAATCATGAGAAAAAATTCTTTAGTTAGACTATGATCTAGATCTAGTCAATAGGACTAATCGTTGGCCATATATTAGAAACATATTTTTTCTGGGCCTAGCTAGTCGGGGCTGATCGCTAGCAGAGTTAGTCCTTCTGGGCCTAGCCAGTAAGGATTGATCACTGGTACATGTTGATGCATCGCATGTTTCTTACTTTAGGACTAATCTCTTTACCTTGTCATAGGGCAAATCATGATCGTGTGAATTAGAACTAGTTCCCTCCTGAGCTTAGCCAGTAGGACTGATCATTGGTGCATGCTGATGGATCGGATATTTTATATTTAGAAGCTAATATTTTTTTGGTCTTGTCATGGGGCTAATCGTGACCGTAGTCAACAAAGACTAAGAAAGATTTTTAAAGATTATTGCTACACATGGCATGTTTTGAAAATTCAAGTTATATGGGTATTTGCATATATTATTATATATTTAAAAAAAAAAATTATTATACTTGATCCTTCAGAGATATTGATAACTTACTGAGCTCGAAAAGCTCATTTTTTTTTCTATTTTTTCAGATCCAGAAGATCCTATACGGGACTAGGGACCGATCAGTGAGGAGTATAGAATTTAAAAAATTATTTGCTTAGTTATATTCAAATGATTATATTTTAAAAATTATTTTAAATTTCATTGAATTTTTTTTGGATCTTTGTTTTATTTGTTATTAGTCATGGATATTTTATTTTTTATTAAATAAAGATATTAGAGAATTTGCTTTTACCACTATCTGAGTTGAATTAAGATCATTATGTTTTGGTGAAAGGCAAGCCTTGCATGTTCGAGGGGTTTAAACTTTAAGGATGTGCGGCCATCCATCGCATGCAGGGATCGATCAGTGAGGAGTATAGATTTAAAAAATTATTTGCTTAGTTATATTCAAATGATTATATTTTAAAAATTATTTTAAATTTCATTGGATTTTTTTTGGATCTTTGTTTTATTTGTTATTAGTTATGGAGACTTTATTTTTCTATTAAATAAAGATATTAGAGAATTTATTTTTACCACTATCTGAGTTGAATTAAGATCATTATGTTTTGGTGAAAGGCAAGCCTTGCATGTTTGAGGGGTTTAAACTTTAAGGATATGCAGCCATCCATCGCGTGCCCGGCTTAGATCATTAGGTTGGATTGTGACAGATTAAGTGGTATCAGAACATAGGTTAAAAGATCCTATAATATAAGTTAGTTAGTGAGAGTGGGATAGAATTTAGGGTGAGGCTGGATGACTGTAATCATTGATAATCGATAATTATATTAAAATTGATTTCCTTCTTTTTAAATAGGTCGTGATGGCTCAAAACCAATTTGGAT
Source organism: Elaeis guineensis (assembly GCF_000442705.2). Taxonomy (NCBI): domain Eukaryota; kingdom Viridiplantae; phylum Streptophyta; class Magnoliopsida; order Arecales; family Arecaceae; genus Elaeis; species Elaeis guineensis. Next base: position 132,443,557 of record NC_026000.2, read on the forward strand.
GGCTGTCCGATACTGTGGAGGACTTTCGTATGGCAGATACATGTTGTACTTATCAGAATGGATATGCCTCTCAAACTCATGGTGTTACTCGGACAGCTGGTGCTTCTCAAGCTGATGCCATCTTTCGACCAACTAAGGCATCTAGATCAGTTTGTAGTCCATCACCAGAACAGGGCAAGAGCCGAATTGCTAACCCTCCTCCTCATCAGCAAGATGATGCCCAAAACAACAATCAAGGGACAACTAATTCTGATGGTCCAATGGCAAATCTCATACAAATCCTGATCGGACTAGTGCAACAGATGGAACGGCAAGAAAATAGAGGTGGCTAATCGTCAAGGTCAGAATGAGGAATAGAAGAGTTTAAGAGACTGGCACCACCTACTTTTGAAAGCTCCATTGATCCCATCAAGTCATTAAAGTGACTTGAGGAGATGAAAAAAATATTTGCCAGCATGGAGTGCATCGATCAGAAAAAGATTCGCTTTGCTGCCTATCAATTGCAAGATGAAGCATTTGAATGGTATGAAGCTGTCAAGCGACAGCGAGGGACTGATGGGCCAATTATTTGGGATATTTTTTTGCAAGAGTTTATGGATATGTATTTTTCTGAAAGCCTCAGATTCGAGAAGAAAAGTAAATTTACTAGATTGATGCAGAAGAATATGACTGTGGCCCGGGATGAGGCCAAATTTACTAAATTATCCCATTTTGCTCCAGACCTTGTGGCAACTGATAGTATCAAGGCTCGAAGATTTGAAAAAGGGTTAAAGCCCATGATTCGTGCTGGAGTGAGACTGATACAGTTGGTCTCTTATCAGGAGGTTGTCAACCTAGCTAAAATAGTAGAACGAAAAAATAATAACATACAATAAGAGAGAGAGCAGCAACAGAAGAAGAGGTCCAGATCTGATGGGTGCCCTGGCAAACAATCAAAGTGCCAAAAAACTCAACAAAGAGTAGTGGAGATCAGTCAAAGAAAGAACCTTGATGTGGCCAATGTGGAGATATCCATTCAGAGCAGAATTGTTGTTGGTTTTCAGGAGGCTCTTTTGGTTGTGGTCAGCAACGCCACAAGGCTGCAAACTATCCTCACTGTCAAAACTTTAGATATTGGCAGCCCTCCCAGAATGCACCCAAATTATCTACTTTAGGAGCACTGACCTCTTATCCGGATCAACCGTCGGGATAAGGGCAAAGAGGACCTCCAAAGCAAAAGATCTAGGTCTGTATTTATGCTATGACTCAATAGGATGCAGAAGCATCAAATACCATAGTGGTAAGTACCCCAAAACTCCTTCCAACCTAGTTTAATTTAAAAGATTGCACAATAAAAATTATGTTTGATAATAATAGTAGAATTTTAATTCATGACAAGTATTATTAAAATAACATCCACATATGCTTGCGTCTTATTTGATCCCGGAGCTACCCATTCTTTTATTTTATCTGAATTTGCTAGAAAGGTTGGCCTTAAGCCTTTATCCTTGGAAGATAAGATGTGTGTCTCTACGCCTAATGGAAATATCATCGTGATTGAGATAGTTTGCCCCTCTTATACTTTGAGCATTGAAAATCATGATTGCATCTGCTTTAATGATTCTGAAGATGAGAAATTTTTATGTCTATCCTAAGGATGAACTTACTTGCCCCATACCATATCACAGTGGACTACTTGAGGAAGAGAATAACCATTCAGATTCCAAAACAAGGATCGTTTAATTTCTCTGACAAAGGAATGAATATTCTATTAAAATTATATTATCTATGCAAGCATGTAGAATGTTAAGAAAAATTGTGCAGGATACTTGACCAATGTTGTAGATACATAATAGAAGGAGATAAAAATAGAAAATATTTCTATAGTAAAAAATTTCCTAATATATTTCCAAAAATTTTTCATAATTACTTTCGAGTAGAAAGAGAATTTTTAATTAACATCTGATGCCAGATCAATCTCTAAAGCTCCTTATCAAATAGCTCTAGCTGAATTGAAGAAACTGAAGAAACAACTCCAAAAACTTCTTGATAAGACTTTACAGGCATAGTATCTCCAATACTTTTTGTTAAAAAGAAAGATAGAAATATAAAATTATGCATTGACTACAAGAGTTGAATAAGTTGTCAATTCAGAATAAATATCATCTGCCAAAGATAGACGATCTTTTTGATCAGCTTCAAAATGCCCAAATAGTTTTAAAAATTGATTTTCAATCCGAATATCACCAACTAAAAATCAAGATTGACGATATACCCAAGATACGGATACTACGAATTTTTTATATTATCATTTAAATTAACAAATACTCCCCAATCTTTATAAACATGATGAACAAAGTATTTAGATCTTATTTGGATCAATGTGTAATAATATTCATAGATGATATTCTGATATACTTCAAGAATCAAAATGATTGTAAAAGACATTTGAGAATAATGCCGCAAACATTAAAAGAGCAAAAATTATATACAAAATTAAAAAATATCAATATTGACTTGAGAGTATCTAGTTCTCGAACACATAATCTCCAAAGAAAATATATCTATGGACTCAACAAAGATAGAGACAATTGTAAACTTGAAACAACCTATCAGTATAACAAAAATCCATAATTTTCTTGAATTAGCTGAAGATGTATAGAGGAATTCTCTTGTATAATAGTACCTCTAATCCAACTGACGTATAAAAAACCAAATTTGAATGGACAGAGAAATATGAGAAAAACTTTCAAAAATTTAAAAAATGATTAATATCAATTTCTATCTTTGCCCTATCATCGGAGGGTGAAGATTTTATTATCGATAGTGATGCTTCCAAAAAGAAGAGAAATAACTCTTACAACATATCATCAAAATTTATTCTTGGACACATCTTTTTTTGAAGAAAGATGAAGACTACTATTCTTCGACACTCCACTGAACACCGATTGACCATAAACATCAACACATCAAAGCCAGGCAAACTTCCTACTTTTTGCTGTCCATTGATCGGATCAAGTCAACAACTCGCGAGCTGGAAGGGGAAACAACATTGTCAAAAGTCTCATACACAACTGAAAGAAAGCAAAATGCAACAAGACAATCACTGGATCAAGGTACCGTCACGAGTCCGGTACCGCGTAATGCAAAAGTATGGAAGACATTACCTGTAGCCCCATTCATTGTCGTACCAAGCCACCAGCTTGACGAAGTGATCATTCAGAGCGATTCCAGCCTTGGCATCGAAAATGCTTGACCTGCATCAATTGAAACAGAACACTTAAAATAACAATTTTCAAATGCTCTAATCCATTCATCAATCAAAATGCAAGAAACTTGATCAACCACACCAATTGTTTCCTATCAAGATTTGAACAATGTTAATACCTGCTGTCACCAATAAAGTCGGTGGACACCAAGTCGTCTTCAGTATAACCCAAGATTCCCTTGAGCCTTCCCTCAGACTCTTCCCTGTGGCGCACAAAATGAAACAAGTAAATACAGTCCGTCATCTGCTTTGGCTTTGGTTAGAGGATGCTCGTAGAAACCCGGGTATCACCAAGAAGAAGATAGCATATATTCTGACATTTACCAGCATTAAAGAACAAATACAGCCTCCAATGCAACAGGATGAAAAGCATATACCACTTTGCTTTACATATAAATTGCATCAACTACAATGGACAGGACATTAGGACCAAGCACCTAATGAACTTGAAGAAAGGTAGTAGATTTTCTTAAAATAGAACAATAAATAATCTTGCCAAAATTTATTTACTATAAGACTTACTTGATAGCAGCCTTAATATCGGCATATGTGGCTGATTTCTCGATCCTGACAGTGAGATCGACAACAGACACATCCACGGTTGGAACACGGAAAGACATTCCAGTCAACTTTCCATTCAAGGCAGGAAGCACTTTGCCAACAGCCTGTGTGAACAACAAAACAGCAATATTGGAATTATATTTAGAAGTCAATTTATTCATATTTAACATTATTTACTTGTGGTGTATAAGGATGATCGTGTAAGGACATATGGCTCATACGAGCCTCCAGTTAAAAAACACACCTAATATTCTATTAAAATTTATTCCTTCTGAATAAAGAACGCTCACTCTGTCTCGAGGTGAAGGGGAAACACTAAGAAACAAATCAACTAAAAGCAAATATGCATCCTTAAATTCAACATGACAACAAAAAAAAAAAAAAAAAGAAGCCCAAAGCTTTCTTCAGTTAAAAGGTTAACAGGTGCTCAACCCCCGATCAAACAAACAAGGCACCCTGAATGAAGTTTACGGTCAACCCAATAATAAGATCTTTTATATCCTCAAACCCAAGTTAAAACATCCAATTATTCTGCCAAATTAACTAGCACAATCAAAATACATAATCCCGCAGGGGGTGGGGTGTGGAAGGAAACAACCTTAAGCAATAAGAAAATATGATCACCAAGAAAATTAAGTCACACCAAGCTTTATTAATTCCAAAATATTTGCTTAAGAAACCCAAATTTTATTATTGTAAATGAGAGAAAAGAATAAAAACACTAAAATCTGAACATTGGTATGCATTGACATTCTCCACATCCCAGGTATTTCCATCATCCCTAAATAAGAAAGATGAAAATAAAACAAAAATCTCCTCTAAGAGAAGATACAAATTGCATGAAGTAAAAAGCAGTTATTGATCAAAAGAAGTGATTGAATGAATCGATGTTAGGGAAATACCTTGGCAGCACCAGTGCTGCTAGGAATGATGTTAAAGCTGGCAGCTCGTCCACCCCTCCAGTCCTTGCTGGATGGCCCATCAACAGTCTTCTGAGTAGCTGAAGCACAGAAGATGGACTCGTATCAAATTACAGCCATTGAAATAATTGCAACCCATTAAAAAATCAAGCATATATTTCCAGCAATATATACCAGTGATGGAATGCACTGTGCTCATCAAACCCTCAATGATGCCAAATTTATCATTGATGACCTATCACAATTCAACATCCAACATAATCAGCCATTTGTCATTGCATACTATGAGTTGATGACAAAAACATAAAACCATAAAGGCAGAACAATACCTTGGCCAGAACAGCTAGACAGTTTGTGGTGCAGCTAGCATTGGAGACGATATCAATGTCAGACTTGTATTCATGCTCGTTCACACCCACCACAAACATAGGAACATCTTTGCTAGCAGCAGAGATGATGACCTTCTTGGCACCACCCTGATGTTTAACAAGATTTGTCCAACAAGAAAGATCAGCTGAATCTAATGCTTTTCATTATGAAATCATTAAGAAAAAGCATAAACACAAACCAAAAAAAAATGTACTCTTGACTTTTTTCCCTCTTGAACATGAAGCAGAAAGAATAAAAATCTAGGCACAAGAAATATTCATATGTTGAAAAGCAAATGCTGCCAGGCTCCAAAAATGCATTTTTCTTTTGTATGGTGTTTATGGGTTGTCAAAACTGCATTTTGACGAGTCCGGTCATACTCAGAAAAAATATTAACAAATATTGACAAAAACAGTAAAATCACAACTAGGATCTCAACTAAACAAAAATGCAGAGAGCTGCTCATTGAAAACACAAACCATAAACGCAGAAATATTCATATGTTGAAAAGCAAATGCTGCCAGGCTCCAAAAATGCATTTTTCTTTTGTATGGTGTTTATGGGTTGTCAAAACTGCATTTTGACGAGTCCGGTCATACTCAGAAAAAATATTTAACAAAATCTTGACAATAAACAGTAAAATTCACAACCTAGGATCTCAACTAAACACCAAAACCTTGCAGAGAGCTGCTCATAGACAAACACAAACCCATAAACGCCATATTAAACAGCTAGATGTTATATATCTGGATACTATTAGAACATGCAGAAGAAAATCAACCATCGAGGGAAAGATCTTAACATACAAGAACAATCAAACCTATTTTGGTCTATTGCTAGCATAGTCAAATAATATAACCCAACTAGATAAAACTGATTCAAATGATAAGAGTACCTTCAGGTGAGCAGAAGCCTTCTCCTTGTCAGTAAAGACACCAGTAGACTCCACAACATACTCTGCACCAGTTTCACCCCATGGGATCTCCTCAGGGTTCCTACAGAAAAGCAGCAGTTACAGCTACTCCTATTGCCAGACCAAATCAACAATGAACATACAAATAGATTTATTTAAAAAAAAAAAATCATCAGAAAGGGCAGTAGAGATCAGCCGACCTAATGCCAAAGACAGTGACTTGCTTCTCGCCAAAGAGAAGGGTCTTCGAGTCCTTGACCTTGATATCGTGGTGCTTCCACTTCCCATGCACGGTATCATACTTAAACATGTACGTCTGTAGTTCATGATCCAAAAAAACACACACCAAAAAAAAAAAAAAAAAGTTTCATTAGATACAAAATTAGATGCTGCAACACCAACACACACGGTTTATGTGCGCGCGCGCGCGTGTGCTTTTCTTTTTCTCTTTTCTTTTTGTTGGTGTTTTTTGGGCGGCGATCGACAGAATTTTTTTGATCGACTTTTTTTGTTAAATAAATTAGAAGCCTCCGTGAAACACTAAAATCTAAACCGAGCACGATCGGATCAGTGAAAAATCCGAGCTAAAGCTCATGCATCACGATCTCCTACATAAAATCGTGCGGATAGACAGAATTATTACATAACTATGTCAATTATGATAAAAATTCCACACATCAGATCATCAGATCCGTAGATCAGTAAATTTACAGCAAGGATTTCGCTTAATACCATGTAGTCAGTGCTGATAAACGGATCATTGACGGCCACCAACTCAATATCACTGCTCTGGAGCGCGACCCTGGCGACCAAACGCCCGATCCTTCCAAAACCTAACACCACCAACCAAACCAGACCACAAGAAATCAAAACTAAAACCTCAAAAAGATCCATCAGAACTGATCATGAAGATCAAAACCCTAAATCCAGACAAAAACAAGAAAAAAAGGGCCAGGAACCAACCATTGATGCCAATCTTGATCTTCTTCTCACCTGCTGCTCAAAAAATTCACAAAAATAAGAAAAAATCACCAAAAATCAGAAAGCAACGATCGAAGAGCAAAGATCAATGTAGAAGAATGATGAGACGAGAAATTGAAGGGTTTACCCATCATGGTCGGATATCAGAGAGAGAGAGAGAGAGACGCTGAGAAGAGAGAGTGTATGAGAGACAACGGGGAGAGAGACGCAGAGGAAATGGCGGGGTTTGACCCGCTAATTTAAAGGAGGACAAAAAGGTGGACAAGGAGGCCGAGCGTCCCTAGAAGCTAACCGAATACCGCCGGTACGGACCTGACTGTTCTGGTTCTGATATACCTCAGTCATTGGTACTAAACGGTGGTCTACTAACATGGATCATTTCCATTGATAATATTTGAATTAATTGACCAATAAGAAAGAGGAACACAGTAACAGTGGCGTTCCGGCGGCGCAGGAAATGGGTAAACCGCCGCCGGTGCCACGTCACCGTGAAGGGGGGCGTGATCGGTGACGCCGCTTCACGCAAGAGGTGACGTTGAGGTGGGGCCAGGGAAGAAGAATGCCACTGGAGTTTGGGTTGAATTACGGGATATGCCACTGATTCCCGCGTTCCGGGGGGGTATCTTCCGTTTCCGGCGGCTTCTTTCTGGGGTGAGAAGGTGGGTTCGGTTTGGAGCCTGAAATCTCTGACCGGCCGCCGCTCAAGGGTTTCGGTCTCAATCTGGATGCGCCGCCGATGACCAAAATGCCCACAGCGTGACGTGGGATGAAGCAATAAGAGGATCTTTGAAAGATGCATTGGGTCAATTAGAGACAAAATGAGAAAGTGGGTCCAGCCCAGCCAACATGTTTGAAGCCCTACTTTGAACTCTGACCATCTTGGCTTACCCTTGGCTTGATCATGTTAAAGTCTTTATTTGCTTGTGTTTCAGTTTCTTTTGATGGCCTTAGTTGTGGTTAAAAAGATTAATACTTGACATATGTGGTACATATTGGTTGTTATAAAACAAATGTCATAGATGGTTGTGGTCCCATCAATGAGTAAATTACTTGGGATTTAAGACCTAATAACTTGGTATTATTTTAGTTTTTTATGAAATAGTAAATGCACTTATAGCCCTAAATTGGCTGATTTCAATTCTATTTCTATTGAAGTATTCATTAAAAAATATAGCATAAGTTACTTTGTATATAGAAAGCCTTATTTCTAATAATTATGAAAATTTTATCAAACTCCTATTTACTCTGGTCTAAATAAAATTAAGCTTATATTTTGCACTACTTGCAAACAATACGTGCTTTGTATCCTTTAGTGCAGTATTAGAATTTCTTTATATTTTTCACAACTTCAACATATACCTATCATTTTTTTTGCTCTATCATCAAAAGTTTTATATTTTTAAGATTTGTTGAAAACCACCTTATTCCTCTTTTTATATCACTTGTTTTAAATAAAGCACTGTGTACAAAAAGCAAAACCTATGAAAACACTTTTTTTTTTAATATAGTCGAGGAAAGACCCACATGATTAAAGTATTAGGACCAAATGCTTAAACATATCTCTCGAGCTTTAAAAAGATGTAAGGATTTAGTTATGTATATAATGACTATTGTTGGTATGGTTCCTGCTCAAATGAGAGCTATCTTTTTAAAACAAAATAAGAAAAGGGGAGCATCACTGTAATTTTTTTGCAGTAAAAATCAAGATATGGAAGAAAGAAAAAAATTTGGTGCTATTTTATCGAATAATCGGATGATTGATCGTATTCCGATTTTGATGAAATTTCAAGTTTTTATTTTCAACATCAAAATCTATAAATTGAATAGTTTTGATCTTTCAAAAATCTTCTCTATTAATAATTCCAAATATCCACATATAGTGAGATTGATCCTCTATTTTTTTATTGTTGAAATACATCTTATTGGTGATAAATATTTTTATTATAGAAGTTAAAATTTAATTTTTATAATATATTTATGTAGCCTCTAATTGATCTAGAGAAGATCTATTGTAATGCTATTATTTTAAATAGTTAAAGATTTTTGATTGGACTAGATCCCGTGGTGTTTTTTAGGATCTTCTATATTAGAATTATGGTGCCTCTTATTTATGAGTTGTTTAATTATTTTACTTATTAATTATCTAAATAAATTATGAAAATTATTATTTCTTAATGAGTCATGGTGATATTCCATTTATTACATAAAGAGGAAAAGAAGTTTTGATATTATTATTTTTTAATTGCAAAATTTTTCCAACAACTATTTTCTATTATAATGAAAATCATGGACATTATTTGCCCATTTAAGTCATAAATTTGAATTTATATATGGTAATAAAATAATCAATGTTAGAAAAGATGTACACAGTCGTATACCAAAAAAAATAATGGAAAAATGAGAATATCATGTGATTGTGCTTCTATTAAACAAATAAAAATTGCCTTTTAACTAACATGAAAATTTGGTTTAAAAATATTTATCTATTTATTTGAATAGTAAAATTACCAAATTTGTATGGTTATTTACATCGTCTGAACATCATGGTAAATGGACAATGGCTAGGTAACAATCATTACTTAAAAGTCATTTGTATATCTATGCACATAGTATAAATAGGATACTACTAAAATTGTTATATTATGTTTTATTTGAGAATTTGCTCTTTTAAGAGACGAGCAATTATTCCTACTTGTAAGCCTTCTGTATTAATTATTTCAAATATCCACACATAGTGAGATCGATCCTCTATTTTTGTTTATTGTTGAAATACATCTTATTGATGATAAATATTTTTATTATGGAAGCCATAATTCAATCTTTATAATATATTTATGTAGCCTCTAATTGATCTAGAGAAGATCTATTGTAATGCTATTATTTTAAATAGTTAAAGACTTTTGATTGAACTAGATACTGTGGTTTTTCCTTCACATCGAAGGATCTTCTATATTAGAATTATGGTGTCTCTTATTTATGAGTTATTTGATTATTTTTCTTATTAATTATTTAAAAAATTATAAAAATTATTTTTTCTTGATGAGTCATGGTGATATTCCATTTATTACACAAAGAGGAAAAGAAGTTTTGATATTATTGTTTCTTCATTGCAAAATTTTTCCAACAACTATCTATTATAATGAAAATCATGGATATTATTTGCCCATTTAAGTCATAAATTTGAATTTATATATGGTAATAAAACAATCAATGTTAGAAAAGATGTACACAGTCGTATACCAAAAATAATAATGGAAAAATGAGAATATCATTTGATTGTGCTACTATTAAATAAATAAAAACTGTCTTTTAACTAACATGAAAATTTATTTTAAAAATATTTATCTATTTATTTGAATAGTAAAATTATCAAATTTGTATGGCCATTTACATCATCTGACATCATGGTAAATGGATAATGGCTAGGTAACAATCATTACTTAAAACTCATTTGTATATCTATGTACATAGTATAAATAGGATGCTACTAAAATTATTATATTATGTTTTATTTGAGAATTTACTCTTTTAAAGAGACGAGCAATTATTCCTGCTTGTATAAATTTATTATTCTTAATAAAATAACATCAGTGTTACTTGTCCTTGACATTGTGATTACATATTTTTGGTTATCATAAATTATAACTCTAAAAAATAATACTAATTATCCAAACTTTAATCTTTAAATCATACGATTATCTATTATTATCTTTTTAATAATATATTAAATATTTAAATAAATTTTTTGAATTAATAATATTATATTTTATTAATATATTTATTATTTAGAATTAATATGGTATCATTCACTAACAAATAACACATTTTTTACTTAACTAATGACCATAAGGTGATGATAAACATAATTGTTAATGTTAGGTAATTTTAAAACTTACTACTAATCATAAATTAATGATTCATAGTTCTAATTGAACTTAATTAAAATTATATATTATTAAATAATTAAATTTAATAATTGGTCATTATCAGGTTAACTTAATTGAGAAAATATGATTAATATTATTGGTTAGAGGAAGTAAATATTTAGTCATTGTAACACTTATACTTAATTTATTAGTAGTTTTCATATACTAATTAATAATAAGTTTCATATTATAAATTTGTGTCGTGTAATAGAGACTTCAAAATTTTAAGATGGTAGATATGTGGCTAGGGATCCTCCCGTCATTCTCTCCTTTCCTTTATCTTTGCACCAAAAATAGAAAATAATTGACGACTGTCATGAAACTGTTGGGTACGTATTCTGACCATTTCTTGAGGAACTAAAATTTGGCTCATGCACCCCCTGTGTCTGTATATAAAGGTTGATGGAGATGAGAGCAGGAACGAAAAAAGGACAAGGCTTCTTTTCTCTGCATATTGGCTGTTCTCCCCTATCCATAATCACCTGTAGCTCCAATGGCTTCTTCCACCATGAGCAGATGGTTGAAGCCTGAGGTAATCAGTGTTATCCATCACCAAGCATTTGTTCTTTTGTCTGAACTAGATTACTTTTAGCTGTCTCCTATATTAATATCATTTCTATTTTTCTTGCAATTATTTACAACATGTTGGAGCTTGCCCGTTCTATCAAAACTATTCTTTCATGTATGTACTACTCTGGTATTTCTTCACTGGGAGGTCCTCAGATGCATTTGGTAGATAATTCTCTTGGGCCATGTCATGAACCATGGCACTCTAAACCTTAGAGTTCCCATTAATATCGATCTATTAGTCAAACTCTTTATTATGACCCGCAGCGAGTTGAGGCATGCACATGCCTTTTGGATCACACAATCATGTTATACCTTTCTATATATAAACACAAGTGAAGGGTCGCTTAATGCGGTTTGACAATCATAAAAATCCTATTTTTTTATAATATTGATATTTAAATTAGCAACTGTTTTCCTCTCTTGTCTTAGGTCTTATTTGGCTAAGGTTTTAGAGTGCCAGAAAACATTTTCTGATTCTCAAAAGTACTTTGGGATGATATAGTAATGTTAGATAAAAAAACAGAAAACTGTTTTATTTTGTTGAAAAACTGAAAAAAGCTAAGCTCTATTTTAAAGTTTTTCCAAAAATACTTTCTGACTAATATGAAAAACTATTTTGATTTAAATGAGATTTTTTTAATAATAAAAATATTCACTAACAAATTTCATAATTATATCATATTATTATATTATAAATATAATATAATATAATAATAAATTAATATTATGATATTTATAAATATATAATATAATCTATTATAGTATTATTATATTATTAAAATATAATATGATATAATAATATTTATTAATAATATGATATTATTATATTATAATATAATATAATTTATTATATATATTATATTATATATTATATCATAATCATAATAATATTATATTATATATATATTATATTATATTATATTCTGTGATAATAATATTATATAATAAAATAATATTTTAAAATTAATAATATTTATGCTACAGACATATAGTATAATCTATTATATTATAATTTATTATTAGATTAGATTATAATCCATTATTTTAAGTTCATTATATATTACATCATAATTATAATAATATTATATTATAGTGTATATTATATTATATTAAATTATACGATAATAATATTACATAATAAAATAATATTTTAAAATATAATAATATTTATGTTATATACATATAATATAATCTATTATAGTATTATTATATTATAATAATACAATATAATATAATAATATTTTAATAATAATATGATATTATTATATTATATTATAATCTATTATTACATTAGATTATAACTAATATATGATATTATATTATAAATTATATTATAATTATAATCATATGATATTGTATTATAATATTATGTTATATTATATGATAATGATAGTATATAGTATAATAATATTTTAATATATATATTATATTATATTATTCTCTACGATACAATACTATGCAATATCTTTTATTATCACTTTATCATACCAAAAGTATATATTTTTTTTAATTTTAGTTATGAAACATATATTAAAATTTCAAAGCACATTATAAATATGGTTACCAAATATCAAATAGTTTTTTGTAAAAGTTCTATTTCCAAAAATTCTACTTCTCAAAAACTCTATTTCTAAAGGCTCCAAAAGCTCTATTGCCAATAGCAATCCCAAACAAGACCTTAATTTAGTACTATACAATGAAAAAATATATTAGCGTAGCATTCACACCTTTAGGTGACCAACCACATCATGTACATATGTTTCAGCCATGCCATTATGACATACTACATTTTTTTTTCAGCTATAAATGACATTCTGTATTGTTACCTAATCTTTCATCCTCAAGTTTCACCACATAGGACTCACAAACCAAGACTTGGTTTTATGTTTCTATGCTTGGAATTCACTTTTAAAAGCAGTGCTGGTTGATCTGATGTTTACATTATTCATCACCTCATGATATAAATGTGTGCATGCCCATGTTTATGTGCATGTGCAGACATAAGTGCAAGTGTGTTTGTATGTGCATGCCTATGTGTGGGGACACACATGCAGAAAAATAGACAAATCCATTGGTGTTGGATAATTCTACTAACAATGAAACTTCAAAGGTTTTGAAATCTCACCAACTTCATATTTGTCTTCAGCAATGCTAATATAACCAAAAAGGGTGTAAAATGATTAGAATACCTAATATTCTATGCATGCTAAATAGAAGTGTCATGAGTCTAATCATTTTTCTACTCGAAGGATGAGGTCTCATGTTGTTCTCATATTGGAATCTGTAGGTATATCCACTCTTGGCTGCGGTTGGTGTTGCTGTTGGTATGTGTGGCATGCAGTTGGTACGTAACATCACCACCAACCCTGAAGTGAGGTATGCCTTTGCTCTTAATATTTGTTTCGAGCCCCTAGATTAGCATCTATTCTAATGGATGAAGTGAGCAGCATGGATTCAGTATCCAAGTCTTGATACCTTACCTACTTCAATAAAAATGCACTTGCTCGTTTCTACTGTAATGGCTTCCTTTATGATTCATACGTTGTACTTCCCGAAGGCACAATAGTTTAAATCTTAATTATCTCATTCCTTTGTTTTAACAATGTCCTTTTCTTTCAAATTTAGCTGATGTCCATTGCCATAGGTTATGAGATTCCAAGAATCTCTCCTGGTTAACATTAATTTATTTTGCTCCGAGTTTTCTGATAGAAGTTTGTTGAGGTTATTGGGAAGTGGAGAAGAGATTTTAGAAGGGAAATTGTTTATATGAGTTTGAGGGCATTTTGATACAGTACCATGATTTTGTAAGGCCTGAAAGCAATTTGAGCTGTTAGATCCAAAAAAATGTCATTACCTTTGGATAAAGGAATCCAGGTATCTTGAATCGTAACTTCTTTCTGGTTGAATTCGCCTTTGCAACGACACTGATTGAATATATAAGTTGTTTATATGCCTATTAGAAAACTTGGGAGTGCATTGTTGGCTTGCATAACTATGTATATTTTAGATGAAGGAATTGGCCAATGACTTTTCATTCACTTTGACATTGCCAAGACTGTATTTAACACATGTTTTTTAACTAGGTATCTGAGACATTGCTAAATTAAGTGGTTGCTTGGTTTTCATATCTAACTTGACTATGTTAGGTCTGTTCTATCATAGTCCTGGCTGGTAGATGAGAGCAAGGGAATAACTTCTATAGCTTGTGAATTTTAATACTTCTGATGTTTCTAACAAAATCAATTGCTTTCTTGTATTTTTGGAGAATAATGAAGGTAAAAGAACATATAATAGAAATAACAATCCTATATTAATTTTGTTGACAGGGTTACCAAACAAAATAGAGCTGCAGGAGTGCTTGATAATTTTGCAGAGGGAGAGAAATATGCAAAGCATGGCCTCCGAAAATTTCTCCGCAACAAAGCCCCTGAGATCATGCCCTCTGTAAACAAGTTCTTTTCAAGTCCAAACTGAGAGACCATTTTGGAAAGCTTACAAATAAAAATTTTTAATTTAATGATGTTGTTGCATTGGAGTAGAACTTATTTTCTCAATAGGGCAATTATGCCTGCAACAGGAGTACATCTGTTATGATCTATATAACATTTGTTGAGTAAAGTTGTCATTGAAGTTATCTCTTTTTTGGATCGATATATAATTAACTTTAAGTATTTACTTGTCCCCATTCATTGCTTGTGGTTACAATTTGTCTAAGATTTAGATCTTGTTAAAATTTATTTTTATTTGGTCACATATAACATGGAAAAATCATGATTTCTACCACAACATAGGTGTAAGCTTGGTGGGTGTTAGTTTTCATTATCGTGATTCTTATAATTTTGTTTGAATCACTAATACCTATTTTTGGACCGCATTTGAGATTTCAGCGGTTATTCTATGTTGACTTATTGCAATTTGTTTGATTTGGCTAGGCTTGACCTAGGAAGATTTCCAACTTGGTGGATTGATGATTTTATGTGATACCTTAAGCAGCCATTTTACCATCAACAAAATAACATATATGTCTAGGAGAAGAACCCTCAATAATGAAGGATGTAGTTTAAGTTCTCACATAGGGCAATAATCATAGGCATGTAAAACTATTGCTTGTTCAAATCTACCACAACCTTAAGCAATTCAGATATCTTCCTAATTTTTGTACTTTATACATTTGGTTTTAATGTGCTTTGTTGTATGCGATGTTGGAGACTTGATTTCAAAATCGAATTAAGCTAATGGAGTTTCAGTTTTGACGGTTTTACTCCAGTTTTGGTCTTTCAATCATAAAAATTCAGAAAAAATTAGGAAAAAATGAACAAATTAATATGTACAGATAAGAAGCCAAGAAAAATTATGATGTAATATTTAGAATATTTTGGCATGACCTGAGATTACATGAAGTGCTAAGATGTTGGCCAGTGCCTTTCCATTGAATCATAGTTTTTCTCTAAACTTCCAACTATAGCTCTTGTATCTGGCATCGATGGTTAAGACTGAAATTGGCCATAACATTATGTACCTTCATGTATCATAATAAAGTTCCTGGCACTATCCATTATCAAAACTCGATCTTTTAGTCCAAATTAATGCTATTAAACCTGCAACTTCTATTTGCATTACTATGAATTGTATCTGCAATGAATGCTCATGTGAACATAAAAATTGTGATAGAAAATAAAATGTTCTTCGTAAGATATAACTAATCCAATCAAATTTTTTTTAAGCATTGTCCTGTATCACCTTTTATCATGTTCTTTGATCATCCTCTCTTGTTTTTCCATATCAGCTGTTGTATATCCTGGTATGTGTGCTCCAGTGTTTAGTCATTTGGCTACTATAATGTGAGTCTTTCATCACCCTTTCTGCTGTCTTTCATGGTGGAATTATACTTCCAAGAAACCCTAAATGACTTCATAATCTGTTATGTCAATAAGTATATATTTTCATGATATCCTCCACATGTTTCAAGCGAATGCTGTATCATGATTACACCTTGACCTGTTGAAGAACTCCATTGCCAATTTGAGAAGGTTGATGATTCATCTCTAGGAAGAAACTCTGGAGAATCAAACTCTAAAATTCTTCCTGCATCATATGATTAGTATTTTGTTGACTGAAATATTTAAGAAAATTATTAGTTGATTAACTAGAAAATTTTTTTTTCTATAATTATTATTTCTAGGGATTAACCTTCATCAAGTACCAGAACCAGTAACTACCAATGACTGGTATTCAGTGTGCCACTATGATGACACTGCATTTACTGCTTTCTTCTCTCATGGTCTTCTGGATAAAATTATCAGTTGCAGTTTCTACTCAGCCTATAGCTTCATCTACCACAAGAATCTTCCCTTTCTATAGCAACACTCTCACCAGGCAAACCAGCTACCTTTGCACCACACTATAGTTTCTCCCCATCTTCTACAACTACACCATGAAAACTCATTTCCATTATATGATAAGTAGAAGTTGAGGAGAAAAGAAGACATCTTGAACGTGTGTTTATTTCTTCACAAACTTTTTAGCTACCTGGTGCTTCAAGTAGCCTCTGATCTGCCTTATTATCTCCTCAGACAATACTTACATAAGCCTATAAGTTGTCTGATATCAGTTGAACTATTTTTGGGTTGTGCACCTCTAGAACGAATAGAAATAGTATAATGCTTACATCCTAGATTTCTAAACCTGAATGTCGCTGCAAAGGATCCAAATTTATCCTCACATTTTTCTAAAAATGTGTTAGCTCTGGAGGTGTTGTGCTCACTTTAGATCTCAAATCATGAACCCCAATTGATGGATATCTACTCCATCAATTATTATCCTTCGTGCTGACGGCCCTACCACTCTGAAAATAGCTTAGATGAGTATAGATTTCTGACTCCCTGTCTAGACACCAACAATTACTTTCTTCTCTTTTGGAAAGGTGTAGTTGATTACTTTGAGAAACATAGGAAGCCTTGTTATGCCGAATATGGGGGTCATCTAGTGGTATTGTTTCATAGTTTTGCCAGTCTTCTTCTGGTCTGCAATTCTCTCCTACCAAAGGGGTCTCACTTGGTATGTTGAAAAACTGCAGTATTCTTTCTAGACAGGTCTTATGGACTCTCTTCATCGCAGAGACTCCATATAACCCAAGCCTGCAGTGCATTTAAATTCAGACCGTAGGTAGCAGCAAGTTGTGCTAGGCTTGAAAACCCCATTAAATTAGTCAGGGTCTTTGATAGAATGTATCTCACTATCTGAATACATGTTATTGGATAAAGCCTATTGGGATCAATACCATTCCTTGGCACTATCACTAAGATGATTAGTACAATGAAAAAGATAAGGTTGAGAAAGAAATTGATATGAAAACACAGCTATTCCATGGTGGCAGAATGGTGAAAGGTGGAATCAAACCTGAGTTGCATTGTACAAGTCAGCTTACATTAACAGCTTGCTTGTTTGACACCCTATCTCTTGAGCTTCCCATATATTTATCGACATTCTACTAGCTTTGCATGAGATCTTTCAGAGTTATATCACAAGACAAAAGATCATTTAAGCTATACAAAAGATGCGAGGAAGTTACATCATGGTAAGGTGGAGTCACATTGCCAAAGAGATACTCAAAGAAAGCATTAAAATTCAATAATTCGGGTGGTTGTTGTTGTTATAATTGCATGTGACATATTATAAGAGGATTAGGCCTCTTATAATGATTAAATCTTTTCATGCCCCTACAGTTCAGTTGAGACATTATTTCACAAGTTGGTCATCAGCAAGAAGTCTTCACATCTTAGAGGCATTTTGGATGAAAAATTAAATAAAATAATTAATTTTATAAATATATTGGGGGGGGGGGGTTTGCTATGGTGTGGATATTTTTTAGACCGTTCGATTTAAGATGAATGATTTTGATTTATCCATCAACAACTTATTTTAATTCATCATGTACGTGGTTGGTGCGGTAAATAATTCGAACTGCATGGGCATTTTCGCAACAAAGGAAATAACAAGTCTTGAATTTTGGAATGGGAGATGGGGTCCGGGGGAGGAGCAGGGTGCTGGCGCCCTGGTCCACAACAGCCTCAAAGGTCCTTGCAATCCATGCACCGCCACCACCTATGGAGACGAGAGAGGGAGAGGAGGAGGAGAGCCGCTCGGAGATTATAGGGCCATCGTTGCTTGAAGATCGTGGAAGATCACCGCTCGAGGGAGGAGGAGAACAGCACGAGGAGAGGGAGGAGGAGAGCCGCTTGGAGATTATGGGGCCGTTGTTGCTCAGAGATCGTGGGAGATCACTGCTCGAGGAGGAGGAGAATGGTACAAAGGGAGGAGGAGCATGGTGGTCGGTAGGAGGCGGCCGACGAGTGGACGATATGAGGAGACGGAGGAGGAGGAGAAGCAAATAGGGGAGGGGGCCGGTGAAGATCGACGTAGGGAGAGAAGATGGTGAGATAGGGATTTTTTTGTGACCTTTGATTTGAACTTCCCTAACTACCTATTTGTCGGATGGCATCTTAGCTGAAGTTGACTTGGTTGCAAAGTGAGTTTGGTGGCGGATTTTTACTATCAAAATGAGTCCGACAGTACACTAGTAATTGATAGATCTTATTCAGTATTTTGTAAGGGTATGTACATAAATATCAATTTGGAAAGATATTCATGCAAATTCTAGTACGTAGGAGGATATTTATGTAAAAATTTAAAATTTTTTTATTTTATATATATATCCTTTTGAATATATAAAATTACATGAATATCCTTACAAAATCACTATTTATATGTATACCCTTATAAATATTTATTTTTTATATATTTATCCATAAGGGATATTTCAATCATTTTAATTTGAAACTGCTAATTTTTTAATGATATTAAATGGTAATGGCATATATGCAAAAAGACAAAAACAAAGAAAAAAAAAAAAGGTATCAATGCAAAACAAGTATTTTACGAGGGTTCTAGTATCTTTATGTTTTATGTCAAATTAAAAATCCAGAATGTATTGATACAAGTTGAGGTTTTCAGCTATAATTTTGTTATCTTAGCTTTGGTTGGTGCTAACTTTATTTGAAAAACTTGCTTGGCAGTTATGCTGAAAGTCACTTCACCTTGAGCTTAATAGGTATTGGAGAACGATTGCCATCAAATAGTCTTATGTAGCCATCTATTTAAGCTCCCTAAGTGTTGCCAATAATGATTGCCATCATAAAGCCTTATGTAGCCATCTATTTACGATTTCTAAGGGCGATAATGCATCAGTATTGCTTTTTTGCCTTGGCATGGTATTTGAGGTAGGGACATTTTGGCCTATATTATCTGACACCCTTGAAACTAACAACATATAGAGCGACAGCAAAAAAGTAAGAAAATAAAAAGAGAGAGAGAGGAAAAAAAAAAAAAAAAAAGGCGGTGCAAGGGTAAAGTAATGTGAGAACATTTTATGATCCTATTTCAATTGAAGATATCTGAAGAATAAGAAATGGCCATTCATAGGTCTGGCAATGTGTTAGTACTCTATCACCAGGGATCATATGGCTGAAAATCCTCCAAGAACTTTCTTGATAATAATATCTTTCATGATAAAAAATAAAAAACTCAAACTCAAAAAAATTGGATGTCTTACTCGAAATATGCTGCCATAATTTAGCTGTCATGGACAAATCAGCCAAATTATTTATCAAAGGAACGATGTTTTGTATTTATATTTATATTTTTTTATTTAATAATTTTTTTTATTTTTTTATTTTTAAATGTAATATTATATAACGAATCAAAAATCTTACAAATCTAGATCATTGCATAAGATTACAAGTCATCTTTTGCCTACCATGCCAGCCTACCATGCCATGCGAGCACTCCAATCCATGCTTACAGTACGATAAAATTAATTTTAGACTTTGGGTTCAGATACAACCTCTTGCTCAACCAGACAATCTCAAACTGATATGTTAGATCAAATCAGTTGACTGTAGTTCTATCCTCCTGAGTCCAATAAAATTAGCCCAACTAAAAATTAATTTAATATACAATTCAAACAACATAATTGTATTCAAATCAAATAAGCAACAACGTAATTGTATTTGAATAGAATGAGACTAACATATATATCCTTTAAAAAAATAAAAAAATATCCTTTTCAATTGCCGCAGATAATTACTGGAACTTGACTCATGGGATTGTAGAAGGAAATTTTAAATAAATAAATAAACAAATAAATCTAAATCTTTTGACGCAAAAGACCCACAGAGATCCATCAAGGACCGCTCCATCCGGTAACTCCAAGATCCATCAACGACCGTTCCATTTGATGAACCAGTGACCGTGAACAGGGCAATAACAGCAAGGACAGGGAAACCAAGAATTTGGTGCCCCGCCGCCTCCGCTGCCCGCCGCAGCCGGCGCGGCCGAGCAATCCGGATTCCCCCGTCCAGAAACCGGACCGCAATCCCCGGCCACCATCTTCTCCACATCTCGAACGGACGGCCGCGGATCCTCTCGACCGGCGCTCGCCGCCGCGACCGCCGCCGCTGCTGGCAGCGGCCCACCTTGACCCTGGGCAAGCCTTTTCCCCGGATCTCCAGCGGACGGCGTCGGATCACCACCACCGGCATTCGCCACTGCGACGGCAAGCTCCTTCTCCGTATCCCGAGCGGACGGTCTCGGATCCCTCCTCTCCTCCGCCCGACGGATCGCGATCATCTTCCGCACCGCCTCGAGCCTCGAATCCAAGATCCCTCGCAGCGCTATCAGCTTGTCCTCGTCGTCAGGAAAGGGGATGCGGAGGCGGTCGGTCTCCTTCGGCGCCTTCGACGCGGCCGCTTTGGCGGCGTCTTTCTTCTCGACGGCACCGGGGTTGGGGTTGTCGAGGGTGATCTGGTTCTTGGGGAGCTTCTTGTGGGCGGGGGTTTCGAAGTAGCGGTGGAAGGCGTCTTCGATCTTGGATCGGTCGGGCGGCCATGTGGTGGGTTCGGCGCCGTCGGAGGGGTAGGAGACGAGGGCGAGCTCGACGTCGCAGAGAGTGGCGAGCTCGTACGCCTTCTTGCAGAGGCCCTTCGTCCGATTCTTGATGGATAGGCGGAGGGATTTATCGCTTCGACCGTCGCCTCGGGGAGGAGCCATCTCCGTCCGCGAGCTTTATTTCGAAGGAAAGAGGGGAAGGAACGAGGGAAGCAGGAAGAGAAACGAGTGAAGAGCGGTCTTTTCCCCCGGGTATTTATAGGCTCTTCAAGTGTACTTCGAATAGAACTATAATTGCCCGCACCCGCTTCTTTTCTACCTTTCCCGATAGCCCTGCGCTTCGCGGCAGATAAGGGTGAAACAATAGAAAGAATATTTTAGATATTATATTTTTTTATTTATTAAAGAGCATATATAATATTATTTTATTTTAGAAATTTATATCGTGGCTGGTTCTTATCAGTTACGTAAATGCTAATTCAAATTAAAAATAAATACCACGTTGTTATAAATCTTATGATCCAAAATTAACATAGTTAATATAATATTTTTTATAGATTAAATTAAATCAATCATAATAAAAAATGCAACAGAATATACGTGGCATCGACGTGTGGTGCCTATAATAATTAAATATTCAATTACAAATTTTACATATTTATGATAAAATAGATCTATAAATATATCTAATCTTTAAAAAATATTGTTCAAATAAATAATAGCAACTATGAACAAACATCTAAGCAGCAACTTAATATTGGGTTGGATTTTGAAAAGCCCGTTTACGGACTTTTCACCATCAGATTAACCATATGTTTTATCAAAATCCGAACGTCAGAATGATCGACGGTGTGCAAACATGCTCTCTGTAGATAAATTTTTTAATATTTAACTATAATATTGTTTTGATCGAATCAAAACGATCACGATAAATATTAAAAATATATATATGATATTATATTTTAAATATTAATATAAAATTATGTTTAAGATCAAAATTATCATAAAAATAACTAACACAGCAGCTGCACACCTCTCTAAAAATAAAAAGATTAGATCACTATATTACTTTGCAACAGTAGCATGCCAAATAATTATTTTAAACTATGTAGTAAAACAAGAATCTTATGTATTAGCCCATAGAAAATAAATATAAAATCATACATGCGCATGAGAAGTAGCACACCAATCAATCAGGTACTCATCATATTTTCTCATTGTAAAAAAAAAATGCAAACAAAAAAGATAGATTTAAAAAAAAAAAAATCATGCAATAGCATCGAGAAAAAAAATATTATCTCAACAATATTGCAAATTACAATACAAAACAATCAAAAAAGAAAAAAAATATTTTCTTAGATTAATTCATATATGAACATTCTATGTAGTCATTTGCAGAAAAAAAAAAAAAATCCAACCCCATATGTCCAGGACATAAATTTTTTCAATGCACTCTAACCTTTTGAAACTTTAAATCCACCCTCTTTCACCCCATCCGCCCAAATCACCCCACCCCTCCCTCCTAATGCCTTAATTGATTTTTTCTCAATTCTCTTCCCCTTCCCCTTCCCCTTCCCACTCTCCTTGCTTACAACCATCAGTCTTATGGCTAAAGACAATAGTGCGTAAGCTCCTAGCTGCTGCTGGCCCATGCATTGCAATGGCATTGGTTCCCCTCCGTTCTCTCTTCCCCATCCCCACCATCGACCTCTCTATCAATCTCCCTTTTCCATCATCTCTCCACCCTCTTGTATTGGGTCATGGCAATACCTTCAAGATGATGGTCATCATTTGGGTGCCGTAGCTAGCAATGACTCTTTCCCATCCTCTTATTCGTACCCTTGCCACCACTCAATGTAAGATCCAAATCTATTTTTTTTTTCTACTTCTCTGATCTACTTTACTCACCTCCGGTGCAATCTATCACTCATTATTTTAGTTTTTTTTTTCTCGCATCTATTTTCTCCACTATAATCTTCTCCAAGACCTTAATTTTAATCCCAATCCTAGTCCTCTGCCCACTTCATTCACGATCTATTCTTTGCTATTATTTTATTTTTATCTTTTTTTTGGTTGTCTTCTCTACCATATCTTTCTCTGTAACCCTAATCTTCATCCGAATCTTAACCCTAATCCTAATCCAAACCCCAACCGTAACCTTAAATCTAACCCAACCATAACCCTAACCCTTACACTAACCCTAAAAACAACCCTAAACCTAACTTGGACCATGACCCCAACCCTAAACCTAATTCCAACACCGGTTTAAACCCAAACCCAATCCTAAATTCAAACCACAATCCAAAACCAACTAGCACACCCATTGACCCATGAACCCAAAATTGATTACCAAATCCGATGATCCAATAACCTAAAACTCATTAACTCAGTAATGCAAACCTAATAATCCAAACCCAATAACCCTACCATAATACGCGAACCCCATTAACCTAATAAGTTAAACCCAATAATCCAAAAACCATCAACCCGCTAACTCGCTAAACCTGAACTCATTAACCTGAGTTCATTTACCAACTGATCCAGATCCCTCAACACAAACCTATTAAACTGATTTGACAACCTAAATCCACAATCCTTACCTGATAATCCTAACTACAATTCTTTCTCTTCTATCTCTAAACTCCCGACTCCATCATTCTAATTGAACCTGGAAGGCTGCTGCATCCACAGCAGAAAACATTCCAAAACATCCTCTTAAACAAATTTTTTTTTTTGGCTTTAAGTGGAAGACTGCTGCGAATCTTTCTGAATACTCCTCTCAAATGATGCCTTCAGCAATAGAATTTGGAAGGCTATCCCAACTGAGATAGCAATCCATCTATATTATTGATGAAAAAGCAAAGTTTCCCACATGATGTTCATACAAATTAAAAAGTCACTGAATCCTGACCAGCAAATTTTCAGTAAACTGATGAGCAGATACCTCCCCACAAAAAAAAAAAAAACACAGAAAAAGAAAAGAACTGAACATATGATTCTTTACTCGAGCTCTCCTGATCCCATTATCCTTAGATGTTATGAATCCTTCTAGATATATAAATGATCTAAGAGGAGAGTTCGAAAAAGACTCAAATGTGATCATCCATTTGTTCTGTCTCATTCTCTATTTTTATTCCACAGGACTTCTCTCCATCCATTTAAAGGGCGTATTATTGGAATCCAAATTTCTATCTCCCATTTAAACCCTAAGATGCCGATACCTCCCTTCTAATTAAGAGGCAAGATGCATTTTCGTCCCATTACTTATTAGCCCATGTGCAATCTTTTTCCTCTTTTTCTCTTCCCTTCTCATCCTTGGCCACTGGTGTGGAGAGTTGATGCGGACGATAATGCAAGCTGATTGCTAACATGGACATTGTGTAGATGGTGGATATCTCTGATGTAAACCATCCACATAGGCAAAGAGAGATGCGGCAAGACTAGCATTAATTAACAACGTAGCAAGACATAATCCATGCTTACATTAGTATTTATTGCGGTCCAATCCATGCTTACATTACGACAAAATCAATTTTATGCTTTGGGCTCAGACACAATCTATTGCTCAACCAGTAGATCCCAAGTTAGCTTGAGCAAAAGTTGATGTTAGGTCAGATCACTTATAGTTGACTCTAGTCCATTCTCTTTAAGTCCAATATGGTTAGCCCAGCTGGAAAGTAATTTAAGATGTAACTTAGTTACTCAAACAACAGAGTTGTATACTAATTGTTGGTGCAAAAATCCGCTTGCGTCGGAGAAGCTGGAGTCGGGGAAGCCGCGGACGCCGCCGGGACCTGCAAGGGAAGTCTAAACCGGAGGTGGGGTTGCTCTGGCAAGACCCTCCGACGCTCAAGTCAGTTCTCTGCCTCAACAAGAATGGAGTACTCGAACGGAGAATTTAGCAGAGTTTTGAGATAAGAAAAATGAGCTTAAAGAATAACGTATCTGGGTCCCCCTTTTATAGGCGGAGGAGGCAACGGATTGATGGCGACGTTTGTAACCATCTGGTAGTGGGCCGTCCATGGTCAGGAGAATTGATTGCGAAAGATAGTGGGGTAGACCCGTGGCTATCGTCATAGCCCGCCACGTAGGGCCTGTTGCAAGTAGTGGAGCGGCGTCCGTTGTCGCTAGTTGTCAGCGAGTAGTGGGATCGTGCAGCACCTGCCGCAGGGAATGGAGCAGCATCATGGTCGTTGACACAGCCTGTCAGAGAGTAATGGGTCCGCCGCAGGGGGTGATGGAGCCGCACGGAATCCGCTACAGGAAGTGGAACAGGATCATGGTTGTTATTGTGATCTGCCAAGGAGCGCGGATCTGTTGATCGAGGCTCGGCAGTGGTCGGAGTTTGGCCTTTGTAGGAGTCCGGGAGGGGTCCTCCTTTCGGTTGAGGTCGTGGGTGGAGTCCGGCTCCAGCAGCTGATACTGAGGTCGGAGACTGAGGGCGGAGCCCGGCTCCCGTAGGAGTCCGGGCGGAGCGCCGTCCTGCTGTCGATGGCGGAGCCCGACTCCCGTAGGAGTCCGGGCGAAGCTGTCCTGCTGTCGATGGCGGAGCCCGGCTCCCGTAGGAGTCCGGGCGAAGCCGTTCTGCTGTCGATGGCAGAGCCCGACTCCCGTAGGAGTTCGGGCGAAGCTGTCCTGCTGTCGATGACGGAGCCCGACTCCCGTAGGAGTCCGGGCGAAGCCGTTCTGCTGTCGATGGCGGAGCCCGGCTCCCGTAAGAGTCCGGGCGAAGCTGTCCTGCTGTCGATGGCGGAGCCCGACTCCCGTAGGAGTCCGGGCGGAGCTGTCCTGCTGTCGATGACGGAGCCCGGCTCCCGTAGGAGTCCGGGCGAAGCCGTTCTGCTATCGATGGCGGAGCCCGGCTCCCGTAGGAGTCCGGGCGAAGCTGTTCTGCTGTCGATGGCGGAGCCCGGCTCCCGTAGGAGTCCGGGCGAAGCTGTCCTGCTGTCGATGGTGGAGCCCGGCTCCCGTAGGAGTCCGGGCGAAGCTGTTCTGCTGTCGATGGCGGAGCTCGGCTCCCGTAGGAGTCCGGGCGAAGCTGTCCTGCTGTCGATGGTGGAGCCCAGCTTCCGTAGGAGTCCGGGCGAAGCTGTCCTGCTGTCGATGGCGGAGCCCGGCTTCCGAAGGAGTCCGGGCGAAGCTGTCCTGCTGTCGATGGCGGAGCCCGGCTCCCGTAGGAGTCCGGGCGAAGCCGTTCTGCTGTCGATGGCGGAGCCCGGCTCCCGTAGGAGTCCGGGCGGAGCTGTCCTGCTGTCGATGACGGAGCCCGGCTCCCGTAGGAGTCCGGGCGAAGCTGTCCTGCTGTCGATGGCGGAGCCCGCTCCTGTAGGAGTCCGGGCGAAGCTGTTCTGCTGTCGATGGCGGGGCCCGACTCCCGTAGGAGTCCGATCGAAGCCGTTCTGCTGAGGATTTCGGCTGTGGGTATTTTATACCCAACACCAGTCTCCCTACTTTCGAGTTTGAATTTCAAGCGAAGGAAGTACACACAGAGAGAGATGTGCACAGCCGGAATCGCCCCTTCGAATTCTGCGCACTGCCGCCCCCAGATATTTTGACATTTAATGCGCGCATGTCAGAGTCTGCTTTTCGATGAAGGCGACCTGAAGAGTCTTTTCGGAATCCCCGTTGAAATGCGATCCCAAGCGTCGTGCTGTGGGAATTTGTGAGCGGTCAACCCTCGATGGCGATGAAGGGGACAAGCGCGACACGTGGCACACACCAGCTGGCCCAGGAATACATGCCGCCATAACTGCGTCAGGATCCGTCGGCTATTTAAACCCCTCAGTCCCTTCGTGGCTTCATCCTGGCGCTTTCTTTTCGTCTGAGAGTCTTGCTTCTCTCGCCCCAGCCCTTGTCTCCTTCCCTCGCACCATGTCCTCTACTCGGGAGGCTGTTCTTGAGGGAATTTTTAGGGCTTGGAGGAAGGTGAGGAGGAGAACGGCGGCCGGTGAGAATCTCCGTCGCTCTAAAGGGAGCCCAAGGAAGAATTCTTTCAACAACAGAGGTTTAATAACGGGGGCTGTCGGTGAAGTTATTCTGCTCGCGAATTTTGGAGTAGCAAGGCGGGGTGATACCGGTCAAGAGGGCAGAGCAGTCGTCATAAGCCATGACGGGATCCTTGACGCCGTCGGGGCCGAGAGACCAGAGGCGGTCGGCATCGACGGTGGGGCAGTAGAACTTGTTGCGGGGACGGTGGAAGTAACGCATGCCGACCTTGCCAGAGCGTCTTGGGTGGCGGCCGTCGTGGTGCATTCGGAGATGAGGAACATCTCTGGTGTCGCTACCGCTCCTGAAGCGGCTACGGTTCTTCTTGAAACAGGTCTTCGCTACTGCCGCCGTTGCCCTTACCGCCTCCGGAGGTCTATCCCACCCCTTTCCCGCTAAGGTTGGGACTTCGGAAACAGAATGAGGCGAGATGGGGCGAGAGCTGTTACACGCACTGGAGAACGCGACTGAGAAGGATAGAGACGGAGAGGGGAGTTCGTAGCTCGGAGCAGCCTCCGGTTCGTTCTGCCCGAACCGTGCTTGCGAGACTTGCGATGACGTGTATCTTCTTTTTCTTCTTCTTTTTTCCCTGACCCACCGGGTCCTGTAACGTATACTTCTGTTAAACGAGAAAGTGATTTTGGTACCTTGTTTGCATCTTGTGTTAAATAGTTGTCTGTCGAACTTCTTCATTTTTCTTTCCTTCTCTTTGTCTGTGTTACGTCGTCCCAAGGTCGTCGGCGACATCTTCAGTTCATGTGGGGTCGTTATTCACCAAGCTCCTTTTCGGCTTTTATGCCGTTCGAAGATACCCACTTGTCAGGTTTGCTTGGATTTTTCTCCGCTGAAGTCGGGACTAAGTTCGGCTCCCTTGATAGTCCGAACGGAGAAGCCCTCCTGAAGTTGGAGTAGCCCGGCTCTCGTAAGAGTCAGGGCAATGTTTTCCTGCAATCAAAGTCATAAGCAAAGTCCGACTTCCGTAGAAGTCCGGGTGGGGTTGTCCTGTAGCTGATGTTGGCGATGGAACCCGGCTCCCGTAGGAGTCCGAATGAAGTCTTTTTGTTGTTGGAACCCGGCTCCCGTAGGAGTCCGGGCAAAGTCTTCTCTGTCGTTAGAACCCGGCTCCCGTAGGAGTCTGGGCCTTTCATTTTGCTTGAGCTGGCGTGAGGTTCTCCTCGTGTTCCTGACACGGCCGCGGGGGTATATTGGGGCGTTGTAAGGCCTCTCCCCTTATCCGGTCTAAAAGAATCGGGTTTTTGACTTTGCTCAAGTTAGGGCGAAGTTTTTCTTCTGTCCCTAACAGGGCTGTGGGGGCACATATGAGCGCTGCGAGGCCTCTCCCCCCATCCGGTCTAAAAGAACCGGGCCTTCGACTTTGCTCAAGTTAGGGCGAGGTTCTCCTCCTATCCCTAACAGGGCTGTGGGGGCACATATGGGCGTTGTGAGGCCTCTCCCCCCATTCGGTCTAAAAGAACCGGACCTTCAACTTTGCTCAAGTTAGGGCGAGGTTCTCCTCCTGTCCCTAACAGGGCTGTGGGGGCACATATGGGCGTTGCGAGGCCTCTCCCCCCATCCGATCTAAAAGAACCGGGCCTTCAATTTTGCTCAAGTTAGGGCGAGGTTCTCCTCCTGTCCCTAACAGGGCTGTGGGGGCACATATGGGCATTGCGAGGCCTCTCCCCCCATCCGGTCTAAAAGAACCGGGCCTTCGACTTTGCTCAAGTTAGGGTGAGGTTCTCCTCCTGTCCCTAACAGGGCTGTGGGGCACATATGGGCGTTGCGAGGCCTCTCCCCCCATCCGGTCTAAAAGAACCGGGCCTTCTACTTTTATAAGGTTGCCCTCTCATTTTGATACAGTCTGCTTGAATTGTCCCAAGACAAATGGGCACGCATTTTTGATTAGGACGAAATTACTGGTAGTACATCCGTAAGTTTTCTGAGCTCCAAGGTCGCGGGAGGTCGGCTCCTCCGAGCTCCTTAAGATAATAAGCTCCAAGCCGGACTACTTCTTTGACCTCATATGGTCCCTCCCAGTTTGGGGCAAGCTTCCCCTGGCCCTGTGGTTGTGAGACAGCAGCTCGTCGGAGCACTAGATCCCCTGCTTTAAATGCCTTGTTCTTGACTCGGGCGTTGTAATATCGGACAACTTTCTGTCTGTAGGCTGCCATTCGAACCTGAGCAATCTCCCGCCTTTCCTCCAGTAGGTCGAGGTTGGCTCTGAGATTTTGCGCGTTTTGGGGTTCGTCGAATGCAACGACTCATGCCGACGGGAGTTTAAGCTCGATCGGGATGACGGCTTCCGTACCAAAGGCTAAAGCAAAGGGAGTCTCCCCTGTAGGCAACCTCTGAGTGGTTCGATACGCCCATAGCACATGAT
>NC_026000.2:132473450-132507109 GCF_000442705.2 Elaeis guineensis
GAAAGTTGTATACTTGATGTCAGTTTAAGATTGCAGTTAGTATGTCAGTTTTTGTAAGAGAACCGAAACACAATCGATACTGAAATAGTTGATTCTTGGGCTTTTTTAGTGAAAGCCAATATGTAGTCGATAGCGATTACTATGAATTTTCTTTGACCAGATGTTGGAGAAAATGGGCCGAGTATATCAATCCTCCATTGTGCGAAGGGCTAGGGTGCTACATTTGATGTTAGCTGACTAGTCGATTGATGTTGTAAATTTGCATATTTTTGATATGGTTCACATCCTGGACAAGTTCAGCTACATCTTTTTTCATGGTGGACTAATAGTATCCTTGTCGCAAGATTTTATAAGCTAAAAATCTACCCTCCAAATGATTTTCACAAATCTCTTCATGTACTTCTCTAAGTACATAGTCGGAATCTATTGATCCCAAACACTTCAACAAGGAAAGAGAGAATGACCTTTTGTATAGATGGTCATTCATTATTACATACTGAGAGGCTGTCCATCGAAGTCATTTGGCTTCTAAGGGATCTGTAGGAAGAATCCCATCGGTCAAGTATAGGATGATCGGATCCATCCAGCTTGGTTCAATAGTGAGTTGTAATACTTCTTCGACCTTATCGATACGTGGCTGTTTGAGGTATTCAATGAATATCCAACCCAGCGAATTGAAAGTAGTAGCCAATCGTAAAAGTATGTTGGTCCAAATATTTTTGATTCTCAAAATATGAAAGATCTCAAAATATTTCAAGTTCGATATAAGATCTTTCACCTTCCGAAGGTACTTTATCATTATGGGGTCTCGAGCTTCAAATTTATCCTTGACCTGTTCAGCAGTCTGTTGTGAATTGGTGAAGACCTTCAGACTGTCGATCTCAAGCTCTTTGATTATCTTCAAACTGACTAAGAGTGCTTCATATTCGGCTTGATTATTTGAGGCTTTGAAGTTGAACTGAAGGACGTATTCAGTAACTACTCCTTCGAAATTTGTAAGTATGAGGCCAGCTCCACTGTCTTGTGCATTAGATGCTCTATCAATGTACAGCATCCAGATCAATTTTAGGTCGGGTTCGAGAGTTGTAACCTCTTTTATTGTGTTGTTATCCGTATCCTTTGGTTTAGTATCAGATATAGTATATTCAGCGACAAAGTCGGCTAGAACTTGCACTTTCATAGACGGTCGTGGGCGATACTGTATGTCGAATTCACCAAGCTTTACTGTCCATTTCGCCATCCGACCTGACGTATCAGGTCGATGTAAGATCACCTTCAACGGTTGATCTGTCAAGACCACAATTGGATGTGCCTAAAAGTATGAACGAAGTCGTTGTGCCGATATGATGAGAGCGTAGATCATTTTTTCTGCTCTTGAGTATCGTACTTCAGTTTTGTGAAGTACTTTACTAGCATAGATTCGGTTTTCATGCTCCTAAACAAGTACCAAACTAATTGCTTCTATGAAAGTCGACAAATAGAGATACAATGTCTCTCTGACCTTCGATTTTATAAGTAAAGATGGAGAAGCCAAGTATTTTTTTAAATCTTTGAAGGATTATCGACATTCATTTGACCATGAGAAATCTTTCATCTGTCGTAAGATTTTAAAGAATGACAAGCATCTCTCAGTCGACTTAGAAATGAATCGACTGAGTACGATGATCTTTCTGTTGAGTTACTGAATCTCTTTTTTTGAATTTGGATGCTTCATGTCGATGACGGCCTTTATCTTTTCGAGATTAGCCTCAATTCTTCGTTATGGAATAAGAAATTCGAAGAATTTTTTGGAGGTTACTCCAAATACAAACTTGATCGGGTTTAACTTCATCTGATGTTGTCGAAGTGTGTCAAAGGCTTCTTCTAGATCTCGAATACGGTCTATTATTCGATGACTCTTTACCAGCATGTCGTCTGCATATACTTTCATATTTATCTGATCTGTATCTTGAAGATCTTATTGATGAGCCGTTAGTAGGTAGCTCCGACATTTTTCAAACCGAAAAGCATTACTTTGTAGAAGTATATGCCTTTGTCGGTTACAAAAGCTGTGTGCTCCTCATCTTCTGGTGCCATCTGGATTTGATTATACCTGATGAAGGTATCCATGAAACTCAGAAGTCAATGGCTTGAAGTCGCATTAACCAATTGATCAATCTTCGGTAATGAAAAACTATCCTTCGGACAAGCTTTATTCAAGTCTATATAGTCGATGGAGATTCTTCACTTTTCATTGGTCTTTCTCACCATTACCACATTGACGAGCCAATCAGGATATGTAGCTTCTCTGATGAAGCCTGCCGTGAGGAGCTTGTCGACTTCTTCATCAATGATCTTCGATCTTTCAGAGGCAAAAGGTCGTTTCTTTTGTCTCATTGGCTTAATATTCGGGTTGATATTGAGTAGGTGAATTATTACTTCCAAAGAAATTTCGAACATGTCGGTGGTCGATCAAGCAAAAATATTGACATTTGCTCTGAGTAAATTTATTAACTGTTGTCGCTCTGAGTCTGGCAACTATGATCTAGTTTGGACCATCTTCTCGGGATCTTCTTCTTTTAGTGGAATAGAAATCAGTTGCTCAGATGGTTCACCCCTCTCTTGATTCTCTCTTTGGTCTAATTTGTCAACAAGTAGAGAGTCTTCAGGTTTATTATTTTGGATGGAGACAAGAAAGTAGCATCAGACTAGTTGTTGATCTCCACGCATCTCTCCGACCGTATTTCTCGTCAAAAATTGGACTAGTAGATGATATGTCAAAACCACTGTTTTCAGAGCGTTAAGTCCAGGTCATCCAAGTATGGCGTTATAAGCCGAAGAGACTCGAACTACCATGAATGTTATTAAGATGGTGCTCTGTTGTGGTCCAGTTCCAGCGGTTAAGGAGAGAGAGATTTTTCCTTCTACTGTGACAGTATCGCTTGTGAAGCTGACCAATGGCATCGAGACTCTTCTGAGTCGTAGTCGCATTCGAAAGAAAATCGAGTAAAATAGAACATCAGTCGAACTTCTATTATCTACAAGGATTCTTTTTACATCATAATTTGCTATTATTGTCGAGACAACAACAGCATCATCATGGAGAGTTTGAATTCTCCAAATATTTTTTTCTGAAAAAGTTATTACATTGTTGAGTCATCGTCGTTTCGCCGACTCTTCTTTGAAAGTTGCCCCACAGCTCGATCGTCCGAAAATCATATTGATTACTCCTGCAGTCGGTTGATTATTTATAGCTTCCTCAGTTTACGGTTGAGATCATCGATCGACAGAAGCTTGAGTCGATGGATCTCTCCGGTACTTCTCGAGGTAGCCTCATCAAATCAGAGCCTCTATCTTGTCTCTAAGTTGGATACATTATTTGATATTATGATCATAATCATGATGGAACCGACAGTACTTCTTCCGATCGTGACTCCTCGACGGTGCTTTCATCAGTAGAGGGTGTCATAGGTATTTTGCTCCTTCGATTTCTATGAGGATCTGTGCACAAAAAGTAGAAAGAGGAGGTGTAGGAGTCATACCTGTCGTAACTCAGCCTTGGACTCCATTATTGAGGTGAAGCTCGCTTATTGAAAGGTGGCCGACTTGATTCGGTCGGAGCTTCTCCTTTCTTCTATTTCTTCTTCTTCTGATCCTTACCTTCTATCTGGCGTCGGTTAGAAGCTCCTTCATCTGTACACATATACTTGTATACATGCTCTAGAAGTTCTGCATAAGTCCGAAAGGGAGTCTTATCTAAAGAATATGTGAACCGAGATATGCTCAGACCTCTTTTCATGACCAATATAGCCATGTCTTCGTTGAGGTCTTTGACCTCAAGTGTGGCTGCATTAAAATGAGCCACAAAATCTCTTAATGTCTCAGTCTCTCTCTACTTGATTAAAAAGAGACTGTCAGAAGTTTGTGGTGGCCGTCGGCTAGTGCTGAAGTGAGCCACAAAGGAATGTTTGAGCTGCCCAAAGAAATATATGCTTTTCGACTGAAGCATAGAGTACTAGGCTCGAGCAGCTTTTCGAAGGGTCGCAGGGAAGCCAATGCATAAGAGGACGTCGGTTGCCCCCTGAATCATCATGAGAGCTTGTAGCTCTCAAGATGGTCGATTGGGTCGGTGGAGCCATCATATGGCTCCACTTACGGCATCTTGAACCAAGATGGGATCGACTCGTCTAAGATATGCTGAGAGAGAGGCTGGGCGGTGTGAAAGCTGTAGTCGTTGGAGGACTTTCGACCTTCCACCTGAAGCTGGGAGAGTTGGTGGTTGATTTTTTGAAACTTACGTTCATAGTCATTGAATCGCTGTTGCTGGAAAACTCCAGGGGTGGAACCTCCCGACGAGCCTGAAGGAGAAGCAGAAGGCATTCGCAGTCGTTTCCCCTTCCTAATGCTATTGAGGTGAGAAGAAGAGGGGGGACGCCATGAGCGATGGGTGGCACGATGAGAGTGCCAAGAATGTCGTTGTTCGTCTTAACGAGAGAGCCAAGACGGTCGCTTCAGAGAAGGAGAAGGTGATCGTCGCGGATGAGGACGGTTGTGCCTGGACGGCACCGATTGTGCCACTGGCTACTCCATCGACGGCTGCTGCTGCTAGGTTTGTTGTTGTTGGAGGCTTTTGATTGCCTCCATCAGAACATTCATCTGCTGCACAAGTTAGCGATTTGGACAGCGTCCATGGTGACCACAGGATGCGAGAAATTAGACTCTGCTACCGGAGGTGGGGGAGGAGCATCTTCCCAATGGAAAAAATGCCTTGCCGATCCAATTGCAGTCGAATGTTGGGCTTTGATTTTCGACATGATAAACTACAAATTTTTGTCCCTTTCTGGCTTGCCAATCTGTTGCTGCTAACTTTCTGTCGTCTATTGCTAATGATGAGCACTTGCAAAACAGCATCCTCACAGACCGAAGTTGTGTCCGGCGGGGACCCTCCGATGCTTAAGTCAGAGAAAAAATTGGTAAATAGTAGATTTGAGGTAGCAGAATTTTGGCCTCAAAGTGGCTTACTAGTACTATTCCCTTATCCCTTTTTTATATATGAATCTGATGTAACCGTCGAGCACGGGGTCTCACTTTTTATGACGCTAAATCATCGGGCCATAAATATAGAGTTAGTGGACCATTAATTTTCTTTAATAGCTGTGACACATAGTCGATAACCGTTCATAATGATTATGGTAAGTTGAACAGATTACCGACAATATGTCGGTAGAATCTATGAGCATCTATCGGCTAGTAGTTCTGTTATGCCGATAGTTTCAGTCATCTGTTGTTGGTCGGTAGTAGTTGAACATTAGTCGATCCACCGACCATAGGTCGGTGAGGTTTGCTCAGTTGGTTGATGAAGAGTCGGGACTGCACATTCAGCTGATGTACAGTCAGAGTCGTGGTGACAAAAATCGGAGGTCGATCGATTTACCCCAACAGGGTGGCAATCGGATCAGATCATAAATGGTCAGATCAATACGGATCAGATCAAAAAATCGTCAACCCAAATCTGACCTGTTTATTAAATGGATCAAAAATTCAAATATGAATCTGACCTATTTATTAAGTAGGTAATCTGATCCGACATGTTTAACCCATTTATTAAATAGATCAAATTAGATTAAATAAGTTAAACAGGTTAATGGGTTAAACAGATTAAACGGGTCGGGTTAAATGGATCAGAAATAGGTTAAACAAGTTTTAAACAGGTTAAAAAGATCTTAAATAGGTTAAACATATTAAATAGATCGGATTAAATGGGTCAAAAATAGGTTAAGCAGGTTAAATAGGTTATCTGACAAAATCCAACTTGAATATTAAACGGATTAAATCGGTCAGATATTTAAAATCAAAATCTGATCTAATTATTAAATAGATTAAATGGGTCGATCTGTTTATGATCCAAATCCATTTAGCCTAAATCCAAACCTGTTTATGACGAATCAAATATGGATCAGATTAACGAGTCGGGTCATATTTTGCTTGCCCTATAAATAGCAATATGATCTTTATCTTTCTTGCATGGCATGGGAAGCAAAGGATGACTTGCAAGATCCTATGCAATGACCTAAGTTTGTAATGTTTTTGATTCACTGTATAGTGTTGCAATTAAAAATTAAAAAAAAAGTTTATCAAATAAGAAGATGATCACGGTCTGTTGGATGGAGGACAGGAGGGATGCAGGGCCTTCCACTCGAGATTCGGGGAAGGACCTTCCTATTGCAGCGCCGAATGCTAGCGGTGGGGATCCGCAGACGTCCGATCGAGATTGGGGGAAAGGGGTGGCTGGGGATTACGGTTCGATTTGGGGATGCGGGCATCCTGGTTTCTCGACCACACCGATGGTGACAGGGTGCCAAGTTCTTGGTGTTCCTGTCCGTGCTGTGACCATCCCATTCACGGTTACTTATCCGCCGGTGTAGTGCAAAGTTCTTGGTACCCCTGCCCGTGCTGTGACTGCCTGGTTCACGATCATTGGTTCCCTAGATTGAACGGACATTGATGGCTATTGGAGGTGTTCTTAGATCGGGAGTCTTGCACTGAAAGAAGCAATATTAGCTTTCAATTTTTTTTTAAAAAAAAAAAACTTCCCCTTTATCAGTCGTGAGACAGAATGATGTTTCCAATAATTTTCTATGACAATTGTAATGGACCGTCATTCTTTTTTTGAAAAATCTGAAGGATTAGTGTTGGGTATAAAATACCCACAGCCGAAATCCTCAGCAGAACGGCTTCGATCGGACTCCTACGGGAGCCGGGCCCCGCCATCGACAGCAGAACAGCTTCGCCCGGACTCCTACGGGAGCCGGGCTCCGCCATCGACAGCAGGACAGCTTCGCCCGAACTCCTACGGGAGCCGGGCTCCATCATCGACAGCAGGACAGCTCCGCCCGGACTCCTACGGGAGCCGGGCTCCGCCATCGACAGCAGAACGGCTGCGCCCGGACTCCTACGGGAGCCGGGCTCCGCCATCGACAGCAGGACAGCTTCGCCCGGACTCCTACGGAAGTCGGGCTCCGCCATCGACAGCAGGACAGCTTCGCCCGGACTCCTACGGGAGCGGGCTCCGCCATCGACAGCAGGACAGCTTCGCCCGGACTCCTACGGGAGCCGGGCTCCGCCATAGACAGCAGAACAGCTTCGCCCGGACTCCTACGGGAGCTGGGCTCCCCATCGACAGCAGGACAGCTTCGCCCGGACTCCTACGGGAGCTGGGCTCCGCCATCGATAGCAGAACAGCTTCGCCCGGACTCCTACGGGAGCCGGACTCCATCATCGACAGCAGGACAGCTCCGCCCGGACTCCTACGGGAGCCGGGCTCCGCCATCGACAGCAGAACGGCTTCGCCCGGACTCCTACGGGAGCCGGCTCCACCATCGACAGCAGAACGGCTTCGCCCGGACTCCTACGGGAGCCGAGCTCCATCATCGACAGCAGAACAGCTTCGTCCGGACTCCTACGGGAGTCGGCTCCGCCATCGACAGCAGAACGGCTTCGCCCGGACTCCTACGGGAGCCGGGCTCCGCCATCGACAGCAGGACAGCTTCGCCCGGACTCCTACGGGAGCCGGGCTCCGCCATCGACAGCAGGACGGCGCTCCGCCCGGACTCCTACGGGAGCCGGGCTCCGCCCTCAGTCTCCGACCTCAGTATCAGCTGCTGGAGCCAGACTCCACCCACGACCTCAACCGAAAGGAGGACCCCTCCCGGACTCCTACAAAGGCCAAACTCCGACCACTGCCGAGCCTCGATCAACAGATCCGCGCCCCTTGGCAGATCACAATAACAACCATGATCCTGTTCCACTTCCTGTAGCGGATTCCGTGCGGCTCCATCACCCCCTGCGGCGAACCCATTACTCTCTGACAGGCTGTGTCAACGGCCACGATGCTGCTCCATTCCCTGCGGCAGGTGCTGCACGATCCCACTACTCGCTGACAACTAGCGGCAACGGACGCCGCTCCACTACTTGCAACAGGCCCTACGTGGCGGGCTATGACGATAGCCACGGGTCTACCCCACTATCTTTCGCAATCAATTCCCCTGACCATGAGCGGCCCACTACCAGGCGGTTACAAACGTCGCCATCAATCCGTTGCCTCCTCCGCCTATAAAAGGGGGACCCAGATACGTTATTCTTTAAGCTCATTTTCCTTATCTCAAAACTCTGCTAAATTCTCCGTTCGAGCACTCCATTCTTGTTGAGGCAGAGAACTGACTTGAGCGTCGGAGGGTCTTGCCGGAGCAACCCCACCTCCGGTTTAGACTTCCCTTGCAGGTCCCGGCGGCGTCCGCGGCTTCCCCGACTCCAGCTTCTCCGGCGCAAGCGGATTTTTGCACCAACAGGATTGGCGCTAGAAGGAGGGCGGTGTCTTCGCAGCACCCTTGTTCTTGAAGGATCGCTCAACGGACCCGCTTCCGGCCACCTTTTCCGGCACCCAATCCTCTTTTCCCCGTCCGATGCCCTCTCGCGAGGTTTCTGCACAACTGCCTCCAGTTGTGGTCGCCGATAAAGGGTGGCCGGGCGACCAGTCTCCGCCGGATTCCGTCAATGTCATCTCGGGGGAATCCCGGCAGGAGGCAATCAGCACATCAGCTGCACCCCTCAAGCAGCAAAAAGTTGAAGAACCCATAGCCTTCACTGAAGAAGACGCCCAGGGAGTCCAATTCCCTCACAACGATGCGGTCGTAGTTTCCTTGAACATAGCAAATTATGACGTTCGTCGCATTCTCGTCGACAACGAGAGTTTGATCGACATCTTATTCTACAGTGCCTTTTCAAGAATGGCCACTCTTGGCGGTCATCTAAGGCCGATTTGCTCCCCCTTAATAGGGTTTACCGGTGATACCGTTCCGACGGAAGGAACGATAGCTCTAACTGTGACCGCGGGTCAGCATCCAAAGCAGTCCAGAGCCCTGGTGAATTTCCTGGTGGTAAAGGCGCCATCTGCCTACAATGCAATTCTTGGCCGACCCGGCCTCAATGCCCTCAGAGCCGTTGTTTCGACCTACCATTTGAAATTGAAGTTCCCCACCAACAAGGGGATCGGAGAAGTCTGGGGAGACCAAGCGCTGGCCAGGCAATGCTACAACATTGCCCTGCAGAGAAACGATCAAGCGGACCTCTGTCCGGTCGATAGATTGGATGCGCGCGATGACCTCACTGAAGAGAGGGGCGGTCTGATCGAGGACCTAATACCAATTCCTTTGAACGATGGGAATGCGGAGCATGTGGTGTTAATTGGCTCCAACCTGGAGGAGGAGGTGCGGACGCGTCTCGTGGATTTCATCCGAAGGAATGCGGACGTTTTCGCATGGGCCCCGACGGATATGCCAGGGATTGACACAGAAGTCATGGAACATCGTCTGGCGGTCGACCCTAAACATCAGCCGGCAAAAGAAAAAATCCGGAGTCATGCCCCGGAGAGGCAAAAGGCAATAGCCGAGGAAGTGGATAAACTTCTCAAGGCCGGATTTATCAAGGAAGTCAATTATCCTGAGTGGATCTCCAATGTTGTCTTGGTCAAGAAAGCAAACGGCAAGTGGAGGATGTGTATCGACTTCAAAAAGCTGAATAAGGCTTGCCCAAAAGATAGCTACCCCCTTCCCAGGATCGACCAACTGGTGGACGCCACCTCGGGCCATGAGCTTCTCACTTTTATGGACGCGTTCTCTGGCTATAACCAGATTAGAATGGCATCGGAAGATGAAGAAAAGACAGCTTTTATCACTAATCGCGGCCTTTACTGCTACAGGGTTATGCCGTTCGGCCTCAAGAACGCGAGCGCAACCTATCAACGACTGGTGAACAAAATCTTCAAGGAGCAGATCGGCCGAAACACGGAGGTTTATGTGGACGATATGCTCGTGAAAAGCAGGTCTTCCGAAAATCATGTCGCCGACCTCGAGGAAACCTTTGGCGCTCTTCGAAAGTATAGAATGAAGCTGAACCCGACCAAATGCGCCTTTGGGGTAACCTCAGGAAAGTTCCTGGGCTTCATGGTATCGGGGCGCGGGATCGAGGCCAATCCGGAGAAAATTTGCGCCATCCAAAATATGACTGCCCCAAGGTCGATCAGGGAGGTTCAGTGCCTCACGGGAAGAGTTGCGGCTCTTAATCGCTTTGTCGCGAGGTCGGCCGAATGATGTTTGCCCTTCTTTCAAACCCTCAAGCAACCGAAGAACTTCTGTTGGACCTCTGAATGCCAACAGGCATTCGAAGAATTAAAGAGCTACCTTAGCTCGCCCCCACTGCTGGCGAAGCCCGAGCCTAAAGAGGAACTATTTTTGTATCTGGCAGTCTCTCCCACAGCCCTTGCAGCTGTCCTTGTTAAAGAGGAAATGAAAGTCCAGCGATCGGTCTACTACATTAGTCGCGTGTTGAGGGACGCCGAGACCAGGTATACTAAATTAGAAAAACTGACCTACGCCTTGTTAATTGCAGCTCAGAGACTCCGGCCTTACTTTCAAGGGCACACGGTGACGTTACTCACCGACCAACCGATCAAGGTGGTTTTACACCGAGCTGACACCTCTGGGAGAATGGCGAAATGGGCAATCGAGCTCACAGAATTCGACATCAACTACAAACCTAGACCGGCAATAAAGGCCCAAATATTGGCGGATTTCATAGTAGAATGCACCATCTCCGAGGAGGCCGAACCTGAGCAAAGCAAAATTGACGACCTGAAGACTCAACCGAACTCCCCCGACGAAGAAGCCAGTTCCTCCGATCGCTTTTGGACCCTCCATGTGGACGGATCTTCCAACATGACAGGTGCGGGTGCAGGCCTGATCTTGACCAGCCCGAAAGGAGTCGTTGCGGAGTATGCTCTGCGTTTCGAATTCCCCGCAACAAACAATGGAGCGGAATATGAAGCTCTGATCGCAGGATTGAAGATCGCCAGGGAGCTTGGAATAGGTCAACTCCGGGTGCACAGTGATTCCCAACTTGTGGTGGGGCAAGTCAGCGGGAGCTTTGAAGCGCGGGAGGACAGTATGGCCAAATATCTTGAGAAGGTGAAGGAGTTCACCCCTGCCTTTGGCAATTTTGACATCAGGCAAATTCCAAGGTCGGAGAATACCAGAGCCGATCTTCTCTCCAAACTGGCGACATCGGCTCCGGCCGAATTACCCAAAGGCGTCCTCTTTGAAGTTTTAAAACATCCGAGTACGGAAGAACCGCGGCTCGTAATGGAGATCGACCACGAGCCCAGCTGGGTCGACCCGCTGATAACCTATCTTAGAGATGGGATTCTCCCCAGGACGCGAAAGAAGCCCGAAAACTCCGAAATCAAGCCTCCCGGTACATCCTTTATGAGGGTAAATTGTACAAAAGATCGTACTCCTTGCCCCTCTTGAAATGCCTCCGACCCTCAGAAGCTGACTACGCTTTATGGGAAGTACACGAGGGAGCTTGCGGGAGCCATTTGGGTGCCAGGTCTCTATCCCACAAGCTACTCCGCCAAGGATATTACTGGCCAACAATGCATCATGATTCAATCGAATATGTCAAAAAGTGTGATCGATGCCAGAGATACGCCAACGTCCAGAGACAACCTGCTACCGAGCTCACACCCTTGAGTGCCCCATGGCCTTTTGCGCAATGGGGATGGATATTCTTGGCCCCTTTCCCATGGCGTCTGGTCAAAGGAAATTCCTCCTTGTAGCAATCGACTACTTCACCAAATGGGTCGAGGCCGAGCCACTAGCCAAAATCACAGAAGCGAAAGTGCAGGACTTCGTCTGGAAATCGATCGTGTGCAGGTTCGGTTTGCCTAGAACCCTAATCACTGATAACGAACGGCAATTCGCGGGAGCCAGATTTGCTGAATTCTGTGAAGATCTAAACATCTCCCACAACTTCACATCAGTGGCCCATCCTCAGGCGAACAGCGAAGCTGAGGTAACTAACAGAACCCTTTTGCAGGGGATTAAGACCAGGCTCGAAAAAGCAAAAGGAACTTGGGCGGACGAACTTTATCATGTGCTATGGGCGTATCGAACCACTCAGAGGTTGCCTACAGGGAGACTCCCTTTGCTTTAGCCTTTGGTACGGAAGCCGTCATCCCGATCGAGCTTAAACTCCCGTCGGCATGAGTCGTTGCATTCGACGAACCCCAAAACGCGCAAATCTCAGAGCCAACCTCGACCTACTGGAGAAAGGCGGGAGATTGCTCAGGTTCGAATGGCAGCCTACAGACAGAAAGTTGTCCGATATTACAACGCCCGAGTCAAGAACAAGGCATTTAAAGCAGGGGATCTAGTGCTCCGACGAGCTGCTGTCTCACAACCACAGGGCCAGGGGAAGCTTGCCCCAAACTGGGAGGGACCATATGAGGTCAAAGAAGTAGTCCGGCTGGAGCTTATTATCTTAAGGAGCTCGGAGGAGCCGACCTCCCGCGACCTTGGAGCTCAGAAAACTTACGGATGTACTACCAGTATTTCGTCCTAATCAAAAAATGCGTGCCCATTTGTCTTGGGACAATTCAAGCAGACGTATCAAAAATGAGAGGGCAACCTTATAAAAGTAGAAGGCCCGGTTCTTTTAGACCGGATGGGGGGAGAGGCCTCGCAACGCCCATATGTGCCCCCACAGCCCTGTTAGGGACAGGAGGAGAACCTCCCCTAACTTGAGCAAAGTCGAAGGCCCGGTTCTTTTAGACCGGATGGGGGGAGAGGCCTCGCAACGCCCATATGTGCCCCACAGCCTGTTAGGGAGGGGAACCTCGCTAATGAGCAGAAGGCGGTTCTTTTAGACGATGGGGGAGGGCCGAACGCCATATCCCCACAGCCTGTTAGGGACAGGAGGAGAACCTCGCCTAACTTGAGAAATTGAAGGTCCGTTCTTTTAGACCGGATGGGGGGAGAGGCCTCCAACGCCCATATGTGCCCCCACAGCCCTGTTAGGGATAGGAGGAGAACTCGCCCTAACTTGAGCAAAGTCGAAGGCCCGGTTCTTTTAGACCGGATGGGGGGAGAGGCCTCGCAACGCCCATATGTGCCCCCACAGCCCTGTTAGGGACAGGAGGAAACCTCGCCCTAACTTGAGCAAAGTCGAAGGCCCGGTTCTTTTAGACCGGATAGGGGGAGAGGCCTGCAACGCCCTAATGTGCCCCCGCAGCCTGTCAGGAACAGGAGGAGAACCTCATCCTGACTGAGCAAAGTGAAGG
Organism: Elaeis guineensis; assembly: GCF_000442705.2. NCBI lineage: Eukaryota > Viridiplantae > Streptophyta > Magnoliopsida > Arecales > Arecaceae > Elaeis > Elaeis guineensis. Next base: position 132,486,604 of record NC_026000.2, read on the forward strand.
CCCAGACTCCTACGGGAGCCGGGTTCTACGACCAAAGAAGACTTCGCCCGGACTCCTACGGGAGCCGGGTTCCCCGCCAACGGCTCCTCGGAGCCGGTTCCGCCGCCAGAGACTTCGCCCAGACCCTACGGGAGCCGGGTTCCGCCGCCAAGGAGCTTCGCCCGACTCCTAGGGGAGCGGTCCGCCGCCAAGGAGACTCCCCGGACTCTTGGGACCGGGTTCCGCCGCTAAGGAACTTCACCGGCTCCTACGGGAGCCGGGTCCCTACGCCAAAGAAGGCTTCATCCGGACTCCTACGGGAGCCGGGTTCCAAAAAAAAAAAAAAAAAAAAAAAAAAAAAGGGGGGGAGAGAAAAAAGAGACTTCACCCAGAATTCACCCGGACTCCTACGGGAGCCGGCTCCACCGCCAACATCAGCTACAGGACAACTCCGCCCGGGCTTCTACAAAAGCCGGACTTTACTTATGACTTGATTACAGAAAGACTTTGCCCTGACTTTACGAAGACCAAGCTACTCCAACTTCCGAGGGCTTCTCCGTTCGGATTGTCAAGGGAGCCGAACTTAGCCCCGACTTCAACGGAGAAAAATCCCAGCAAACCTGACAAGTGGGTATCTCCTAACGCATAAAAGCCGAAAAGAAGCTCGGCGAATGACGACCCCACATGAACTGAAAAGGTCACCGACGACCTTGGAACGACGTAACACAGACGAAGAAAAGGAAAGGAAAATGAAGAAGTTCGGCAGACAACTATTTAACACAAGATGCAAACAAGGTACTAAAATCACTTTTTCATTTAACAGAAGTACACGTTACAGGACCCGGTGGGTCAGGAAAAAAGAAAATACACGTCATCGCAAGTATCGCGAGCACGGTTCGGGCAGGACGAACCGGAGGCCGCTCCGAGCTACGAACTCCGTCTCTATCCTTCTCAGTCGCATTCTCCAGTGCGTGTAACAGCTCTCGCCCCATCTTGCCTCATTCTGTTCCCGGAGTCCCAACCTTAGCGGGAAAGGGGTGGGATAGATCTCCGGAGGCGGTGGGGGTAACGGCGGCAGTAGCGAAGACCTGTTTCAAGAAGAACCGTAGCCACTTCAGGAGCGGTTGGGGCACCAGAGATATGCCTCATCTCCGAATGCACCACGACGGCCACCACCCGAGACGCTCCGGCAGGGTCGGCATGCGTTACTTCCACCGTCCCCGCAACAAGTTCTACTGCCCCACCGTCGATGCCGACTGCCTCTGGTCTCTCGACCCCGACGGCGTCAAGGATCCCGTCATGGCTTACGACGTCTATTCTACCCTCTTGACCGGTATCATCCCGCCTTGATACTCCGAGATTCGCGGGAGAATAACTTCACTGACAACCCCCGTTATTAAACCCCTGTTGTTGAAGGAATTCTTCCTTGGGCTCCCTTTAGAACGACGGAGATTTTCACCAGCCACCATTCTCCTCCTCACCTTCCTCCAAACCCTAAAAATTCCCTCAAAAGCAGCCCCCCGAGTAGAGAACATGGTGTGAGGGAAAGAGACAGGGACTGGAAAAGCAAGACTCTCAGATGAAAGAACAGTGCCAGGATGAAACCACGAAGGGACTGAGGGGTTTAAATAGCCGATGGATCCTGGCGCAGTTATGGCGGCGGGTATTCCAGGGCCAACTGGTGTGTGCCACGTGGTGCGCTTATCCCCTTCACCGCCATCGAGGGTTGACCGCTCACAGATTCCCGCAGAGCGACGCTTGGGATCGCGTTTCAACGGGGTTCCGAAAAGACTTTTCAAGTCGCCTTCACCGAAAAACGGATTCTAAAGTATGCGCATTAAGTGGGGGCGGCAGTGTGCAGGGATCGAAGGGGCAATTTCGGCTGCGCACATCTCTCTCTGTGTACTTCCTTCACTTGAAATTCAAACTCGGAAGTGGGGGGACTGGTGTTGGGTATAAAATACTCTCAGCCGAAATCCTCAGCAGAACGGCTCCGCCCGGACTCCTACGGAGCCGGGCTCCGCCCTCGACAGTAGAACGGCTCCGCCCGGACTCTTACGGAGCCGGGCTCCACCCTCGACAGCAGAACGGCTCCGCCCGGACTCCTACGGGAGCCGGGCTCCACCCTCGACAGCAGAACGGCTCCGCCCGGACTCCTACGGGAGCCGGGCTCCGCCCTCGACAGCAGAACGGCTCCGCCCGAACTCCTACGGGAGTCGGGCTCCGCCCTCGACAGCAGAACGGCTCGCCCGGACTCCTACGGGAGCCGGGCTCCACCCTCGACAGCAGAACAGCTCCGCCCGGACTCCTACGGGAGCCGGGCTCCGCCCTCGACAGCAGAACGGCTCCGCTCGGACTCCTACGGGAGCCGGGCTCCACCCTCGACAGCAGAACGGCTCCGCCCGGACTCCTACGAAAGCCGGGCTCCGCCCTCGACAGCAGAACGGCTCCGCCCGGACTCCTACGGAGCCGGGCTCTGCCTCGACAGCAGAACGCTCCTCTCGGACTCCTACGGGAGCCGGGCTCCACCCTCGACAGTAGAACGGCTCCGCCCGGACTCCTACGGGAGCCGGGCTCCGCCCTCGACAGCAGAACGGCTCCACCCGGCTCCCACGGGAGCCGGCTCTACCCTCGACAGCAGAAGGCTCCGTCCGAGCTCCCACGGGAGCCGGACTCCACCTACAACCCCAACCGGAAGGAGGACCCTTCTCAGACTCCTACAGAGGCCAGACTCCGACCGCGACCGAACCTCGATCAACAGATCCGCGCCCTTGGCAGATCGCGATAACGACCATGATCCTGTTCCACGTCCTGCAGCGGATTCCACGCGGCTCCAGCGGCGGACCCATTATTCCCTGACAGGCTGTATCAACAGCCACAAATCTGCTCCGCTCCCTGCGGCAGGTGCTGCACGATCCACTACTCGCTGACAGCTAGCAATGGACGCCGCTCTACCACCTGCAACGGGCCCTACGTGGCAGGCTATGACAGTAGCCACGGGTCTATCCCACTACCTTTCGTAATCAATTCCTCTGACCCTAGGCGGCCCACTACCAGACGGTTACAAACGTCGCCATCAATCCGCTACCTCCTCCGTCTATAAAAGGGGGATCCAGATACGTTATTCTTTAAGCTCACCTTCCTATCTCAAAACTCTGCTAAATTCTCCGTTCGAGCACTCCATTCTTGTTGAGGCAGAGAACTGACTTGAGCGTCGGAGGGTCTTGCCGGAGCAACCCCACCTCCGGTTTAGACTTCCCTTGCAGGTCCCGCGGCGACCGCGACTTCCCCGACTCCAGCTTCTCCGGTGCAAGCGGATTTTTGCACCAACAGAATGCATAATATTTTGAAGGATAATTAAGATAACATTTATGGGTGTAGTAATTTGAAAAATAAATTCAGGATTTATAGTAATTTTTGAAATTCAGCAGACTGGGTCGATTCAGTTTAAAGAAGGATCGGCTAAGTTGCAGAGAACAGAAAGTGCATCAAAAGAACTGTGATGGCATGCAGCTGGGTCGGTAAAGTTTTATACTGAGTCGACTAAATTTTGGACTGAGTTGGCTAAGTTTCAGTGTGAGCTGACTAAGCTATGAAAAATAGTTAAGCGACGAGATTTAGCCAAGGTATTTTAATTTAAAGATTTAAAAAGAATTTTTAAGGGAGACTACTTAGTAGCTATTTGGTATTAAAAACAAGGGATAGAAAACCAAATATTTGCTGGCTATTTCATGGGACTGACACATTGCAAATAAATTCTTTAATTAATCATTTTCAAGAGTTATCTATGGGTTCTCTTGGGTTGGTTGCTGTTCTTGTTTCATTAAAAAGGAAATCAGAGGAGATGGCAGAATGAACTAGAGAGAAAGAGAGGCTAAAGAAGGTCATACTCTTAGTCGGAAATCTAAGGGAAGTCAGTTAGAAAAGGATAAATTAGTGGTAAATTCTTTTGAAGGAAGAGAAGATAGCTGACGGTGGGAAGAAGAAAAAGAAGACGGTACTTGTATTAGTAGCTGTAGTGTTTCATCTAATCAACGTAAGAATTTCAAACCTTAGATTGAATTTAAATTAAATCTTGAATAATTGTTATTAGACTTAGTGTTTTGATGAATTAAGCTATGGGTTAAGCTAGAATTTGAAGGTAATATGCTGCCACCAGAATTCACTGAAATCAGTTAGAATTTATTTCAGCAAATAGCTTGGAATTGGCATTGGTTGAACTTGGGATAAGTTATGGAACTATAATATAGTTGAATTGCTAGAATTCTTAAGTTTATGTTAAAGTTTAGTTAACTTTAATAAGAGCAAAATAGAAGTGAATGAAAGTAAGGATTAGAAGAGCTAAAAAATCAGCCCAAAAGCAAAATATACCTAGTTTTGTTTATGAATTATATTGGAATGTATTTATCAGTATTTATTAATGTTATAGGAAAGGAATAGAGCTCAAAAAGAGGATGTTTTGAATGAATTAAGCACCCAGATGATACAACAGCCATAAGAGATGAGTGAACTCCATCTAATTGTGGTGTCTTCATTGTCTTTTATTATGAAAAAGGTTATTTTGAAAAGAAAATTAGTATCCTATTGTTTTATAGCTTATCTACGTGTGTGTAAACCTGGAAAACAAGACATGATTATATTGATAGGTTGCTTATGAATAAATGTGCATGTGTGAAACTGGTTGGGACAGTAAGGCTATGTATATACCTATGACGATGAGCTTGTGGCACAATTAGAGGCCTGTGGTGAAATTGTACGTCTAAGCCTATGGTGAACTTATATGCCTATGAAAAATAATAAGCCTATGGTAGAAAAGTATGCCTATGGAGAAATAACGTGCCTATGGCAATAGAGTATGCCTATAGTGAAATAATGTGTTCGTGGGGGCATAATTGTGAAACATGCTCAAGGGCTTAGTGGTGTGCCACGGTGTAGTCAGTGGTATTTATATGCTTATGCATGCTATGATCTTTTACATGGATTCTTCTTTATTCGGCATCTAAAAGGTCTTTTACATGTCTTTATTATTGGTTGGTATAAAAGTGTTAGAGGTATAGTAGTTTATTCCCGCAATGCTTAATATATGATATTATTGCATTATGCTATACTTTCCTGATATCTTCATTATTAGATGGACTACTTGCTCACTGGGACTTAGATCTCATTATGTATTTTTTTTTTCCTAGATAGGTTGGAAGTACCATACCTCAGCATAGAGAGTATCCTTATCAGCTTTAGTTCAATAGAAGATTGGCCAGGATAGTTAATGTATTAGCATCTTAAATTGTTTGTGCTAGCTTGTAAGAGGGTATTTTGAAATGTATTATAAGTATTTTAGCTGTGAAAAAAATCAATAAATTTTAAATATATATTATGTTGAATAGTTCATAAAGAGTATAGTTTGATAAATGAAATTGTGATTTTGATTTTGAGAGATGATTAGTTAATTAAAATGCTTGAGTTAGTAGTTTGAGATATTGAGTGAATAAATATGATCAGGTTATCAACTCAGCTATAGTTAGTAATTTTCTTCGTCCTTATTTAAAGGTGGGATAGCATGCTCGTCCGATTTTAGGAGTGGGGTGTTATATGTTTGGTATCAGAGCAAAGATTTATGACCACTTAGGACTGTGGCATAAATGGAATCAAGACTTAAGATTATAATCACTAAGGATATAATAGAATGGTATCAAAATTTTAGGGTATAAGTATTAAAGATGGACAATTAGTGGGATTTGTTTCTAAATTTATGTTTCAATTGTCTGAGTGTGCTTAATTAATTTTAGTTTCATTCTAATGGTATTCTTTGTCTACAAAAGCATTCTAGAGGAAAATTTAAGAGAATAATAATAAATATTTTACCTTAAGGTTTTTTTATTATTGGGGTCATCTTGAAGGTTGGTAAATTTGATTATATCAATTACATCTTGTAAAAAGATGGTGCAGATGAGATCAGGACTTGGTGGAGGGCAACAAGCCCCAGATAGGGGTAGGGGCTGAGGTCAGGGTAGGCCAGGAGGAGTTGATAGGGGTGATCAATCTCATAGGGCATCATCTTATGCCTCATCTTTTGCCCTAAGAGTAGAGGCGAGGATTCATAATTGTATGAGCATGATCATGGTTCTCCACCAATTACACCAGCATCACCACTAGTAGCATAGGCATAGGCATCCATTCCTAGACTACAAAAATTAGTGGGCATAATTACTCAAGCTATTGCTGCTGTCGTAACTTCTGCTCATAGTATACAATCTCAAAGTTTAAATAGAGAAAGAAATTTTGAAAGAGCTGGAAAGTTGGGAGCAACAAAATTTCTAGGTACTAAGACCCGATTGAGGCAAAAAATTGGATCTAGAAAATAGAGAGGATATTTGCACTAATGAAAAGTACTGATGAGTAGAAGGTGAGCATTGCTATCTTTCTACTAGAAGGTCGGGCTCGACATTGATGGAAATCTTATATCGATAGGCAGCTGCAGAGTTATGTTATCTCTTGGAATGATTTCAGAAGAGAGTTTTACCAACTGTATTATTTGGCTGTATATCAGATCAGAGGAGAAAAGAGTTTCTTAATTTGACACAGGAAAGAATAATAGTGGCTAAATATGAAGTCAAGTTTGTTGAACCATCTCACTTTGCTCCAGCATTTGTACTGGATGAAAAGAAAAAATATAGACTATTTCAGGATGGGCTATGTCTTGAGACCGAGGCAAAAACAAAGATGCATAACTATAGTAGTTTTGCAAAACTAGTTGTGGGAGCTATCAGGATAGAGAAAATTAAGAAGAAATTTTATAATTATAAGCAGAAAAGGGGTAAAAGATGTGCACAAAACTTCTCTATGGACATAGGAGGAAATCAGTCATCAAAGAAGATTGAAGTATTTAGATAGCCTAATCAGAACTTCAAAGCATCAGTAGAGTCAGGCATGGGTTCTTTTGCTTTTACCAACCCAGAGCAGTGGGGAATAGAACATAAGATTTTGCCACAATCAGTAGGAAGCAGGGTGATAGAAAGAAGAGAGAATCCAGGCAATTTTAGTAGTGATGCCAGTCCAGTTACTACTTCACCAAGCCAAGTCCCTCAATATGGTATTTGTGGAAAGTTCCATCATGGAGAATGTAGAAGTGGATCTAGAAGATGTTTCAGATGTGGTCAAAGGGGTCACCAAAGAAAAGACTGCCCTAATAAAGCTTCAGCTAGGGGTCTCCCAGTCAAATGCTCCACAAAGATTTCAGACCAGGGGTGACAATTATTTACTGATGTACAAGCAAGTAAGGTGGGGACTAGTACCAGTGTGCAGGTATGATACTTATATCTTTGATTTCAACAAGTGAAATTTTATCGGAGTATAAAGTGGAGTAGATCTTTGACCTTAGATTGTTATGTTGTAATATGTATACTTGATTAATTGTTATCTAGTTGGAGGAAAAAAAAAGAGAGAAGAGAGAAAGAAAAGCCCTAAATGTTCAATGGATTAAATCAGAATGTATAGCAAAAGTGTGATGGTTCGAATGGGTTAAATTTATTAAATGGATGTAATTCTAATTTAGAGGATGTTATAAAAGATTGAAGATTCCTTTCAGATGAAAAGGATATATGGGAACTCAAGGCTAAATAAGAACTTTGTACCCTTAATGTTTTGACCTTGTGATATGCCAATTTCGAGGGTGAAATTGTTTTAAGGGGGGAGAAAATGTAACACCCCAATGCCAGCAAAATGGTAATCTAAGAGATTGACAATTTCATTTGGTATTCATGTATGTAAAGTATAGCACCTCATCGATGGCATTTTGAGCATTTAAATATGAATTAGGCAATAGTAATGAAGTATAAATTTAGTTGTTAATTAAGAAGAAATGGTTGAGAAATTTGATCAATCAAAATGGCAGTGAAGATAAATTTTGATGGTTATTGAGCATAGAATGCATAGTATTTTGAAGGATAATTAAGATAATATTTGTGAGTGTGGCAATTTGAATATAAATTCAGGATTTATAGCAATTTCTGAAACCTAGGAGACTGGGTCGACTCAATTTAAAGAAGAGTCGGCTAAGTCACAAAGAACAAAAGGTATATGAAAAGAACTATGATGGCACGTAGCTGGGTCGACTAAGTTTTACACTGAGTCAACTAAATTTTGGACTAAGTTGACTAAGTCTCAATGTGAGCCGACTAAGTTGTGAAAAATAGTTAAGCGGTGGAATTCAATCGAGGTATTTTAATTTGGGGATTTAAAAAGGATTTTTAAGTGGGACTACTCAGTAGCTATTTGGTATAAAAAAAGGGGGTAGAAGACCAATATATTTGCTGGCTATTTCATGGGATTGACGCCTAGCAAGTAAATTCTTTAATTAATCATTTTTCAGGATTGTCTATGGGTTCTCTTGTGTTGCTTGCTGTTCTGGTTTCGGTAAAAAAGAAATCAGAGGAGATGGCAGAATGAACTAGAGAGGAATAGAGGCTAAATCAAAAGAAAGTCAGTTGGAAAAGGATAAATTAGTGATAAATTTCTTTGAAAGAAGAGAAGATAGCTGACTGTAGAAAGTAAAAAAAGAAGACTGTACTTATGTTAGTAGCTATAGTGTTTCAGCTAATCAAGGTAAGAATTTCAAACCCTAGATTGAATTTAAATTGAATCTTGAATAATTGTTATTAGACTTAGTGTTTTGATGAGTTAAGCTATGGGTTAAGCTAGAATTTGAAAGTAATATACTACTACCAGAATTCGCTGAAATCAGTTGAAATTTATTTCAGCAAATAGCTTGGAATTGGTATTGGTTGAACTTGGGATAAGTTATGGAACTATAATATAGCTGAATTGCTGGAATTCTTAAGTTTATGTTAAAGTTTAGCTAACTTTAATCAGAGCAAAATAGAATTGAATAAAAGCAAGGATTAGAAGAGCTAAGAAATCAGCCAAAAAGAAAAATATGCCTAGTTTTGTTTATGAATTATATTGGAATATATCTATTAGTATTTATTAATGTTATAGGAAAGGAATAGAGCTCAAAAAAGGGGGTGTTTTGAATGAATTAAGCACCAAAGTGATATAGTAGCCATAAGAGGTGAGTGAACTGTTAGATGTGTACTCTAGATGCTAGATCGGCTAACACATTCCTGTACAGATCTAAGGGCAAATTTGTAATTTTGACTATAAATGAATAAAAGGATTATTCTTCTATCACATTGTGTATATTGTGTCTGTGATACATCCTTTGAGTTAGTAGAAATGTAAATTCATTTTTTCAAGAGTTGAAAATTTAATGTATGAATTTACATAACTAACTCATAAACAGCTCCTAATCATAGGATCATCACAAGGATGGTGATCGATCCGAAAGGTTGGTGTACGATCGCTTCCTTAGAGTAGAGGTGTCTTGAATCTATGGTGTGGAGATATCAGAGCGAGAGTACATGTATTCATTGAGAATGAGAGTACTAAGCGTGACCATATCAAGCAGTCATAAGGAAGTCTACCTTCTTGTCGATGACTAGCTCGATACTGAAATTGTGTGTCTGGTTCTTTGACCTGAGGTGCATCGACAGTTCACCTTGAGTGTGTTATAGTTTGACTACACCATAACTCGATCTCCTAGCCATTCGAAATCCTGAGGTGTATGTTGGCTGTAGCATATTCATTGTAGGAACTAGGTCACACCAAGATGGGATCTATCAACCTCGGTAGATGAGAGGAGTAGTCCTATGGTGATCGAAAGACCGAGTCCTTAAGCCCATGGCCATGGCAGAGTGAAATAATGAAAAAGAGTTTTCTATTAGGGTTTCACATCGAACTCGGATCGATCGATTAATTCATATGACTGATGTTGGGTTTGACGAGTTCACCTTAATCCTAATTCAGTCGGAACTCATGATAGAGAAACTCAATCACACAGGTAGCTGTACCAAAAGGTTCGTCTTCAGTTCTGATGGGTTGCCACTATATACTGCTAGATGTCACTGATGGATTTTGGAAGCAACTAGAATGATATTGATGATCGATCATTCTAATTGTCTGAATCAGAAGAGTTCTGATCCATCGAAAGGAGTTTCGATGATGTCGATGATGAGATCACGACATATCTCATTACCATATGAATTGAACCTAACTGGATCACACAAACAAGGGTTAGGGTCTGGATGTCATCAATTGGGCTAACTTAATTGATTTGGATAAGATCCAATTAGGTTCAAGAAAATCATGCTAGCACATGATTGAGCCTAACTTTCTCCTCGTGTAATCTTTTCTGTCTCTACTGAGCCAAATGTGATTTGACTCACCCAGAAAATCTTGAAAAGATTTCTCTCAGTCTAAATGAAGCTTGTCCAGCTCAGAAAAGGCTTGTCTTAATTCATGAGATGAATTTGAGATAATACTTGCTAATTTCTAGCACCTGCCAATTTTATTTTAGGACATCTGTCAAAAGTTGACATATGGATCTTAAACTAAAGAGGGTGTTGGAAATAGTGTCCCAAAGTCAATCGTCAGCCTGTTGACGGTTGTGCTCATTTTTGTATATGTACATGAATTATAAATTAATAAAAATTATTTTGGTATTTTTCATTACAAAATATTTCATCTTCTAATGAACTCCTATGTTGTGGTGAAGTCCTTAAGACTATTTAGACTCGATAAAAGAAGATTTATCGTTTAGTCCTTAAATCTGTTTGTGACCAAATGATATGTTGTTACCAAGGACGACAATGTTTATCAAGCATAGATCATTGTGTGCCATATAGGTTGGTTGTTCTCTTAACCAATGAATATAGAGATACTGGTATGGCATACAGGTGAGATGTAAGGGTATATTTGTACTGAACGTGACCGACTCCGGAGCTATTTCTACTGTCAAGATTTGCTCCGATGGAATATGGGTATAAATGTTCTTCCGATCTGAGACCGCCACGGTGACTTGCAAAGAACTCACTGCACTTAGGCACTGGACTACCTGAATTTTTAATTCAGTGACGGAAGGCTGCTGGGTGTAGTTAAGTACTTGACTTGTCGGTGCGTGTGTCAAGATGGGATTGATCACTCCAGTTTAGGAGCTATGTACAATTATATTTTAATTTAGCAAAATCTTGGTCAGGATAGTCTTTGTGAAGAGTCATAGGACTGTTTGAGTTGAGCACGATTCGGATGTCTAATCAAGGTTGATAGTTTAACCCTGAGTCATCCTAAACACAGAGGTCAAAAGGATGAATTATACAGTAACCATATTCATGTAGGTTCTGAGTATTGCGATTGTGACTATTCAACCTATCCGATCATCGGGTACCATTGCTAGATGGTCACTTCGATTAGTACAGAAATTGATTTCTATGCTACTGGCTTAGGTTCGAACCTGCGGGGTCACACACATTAGAGGTTCCTATCTGATCTGATGGCTGATGAAGAGTCTAATGCTCGTGGACTATGAGTCCTACGTGTCTGAAACTCTGTGATCGAGAATCAAGATTCTCTGATCACGAGTCCCACATATTTTGGGTACCGGGGTCAAGAGTCCCACTGGTTTGGGACTCTTCGATCAGGGTTACATATCGATGAATTCTGATGCCTGATTACCCATCGAATTTGGACTCAATATTTATGAGAGGTTAAATTAGTGATTTTATCATTAATTAACTCAATTTGATTGAGTAATTATTTTTGGATCAAGTCCAATTGAATTAGATTCAGTTGGGTTTGACCGAATTAGGTTAAGAGTTGACCTAATCGTCGAGATGGTTTGGTCCCTGATTTGATCAGGGGTTGGGCTTAATCAATTCCTGATTTGATTAGAATTTTATTGAGCCTAATTAAGCTTAATTAAGTTGGGTTTAAATTAGTCTAATTAGACCTAACTTATTTGGTTCAATTAGGTTGGTTTAAATAATGAAACCACCTTGACCCATTCTCCCTGCGCCACCTCACTTCCACTGTGCCCATTTGAATTCACGAGAAGGAAGTTCTCATGAATTTTTTCTCACACAAAGCCCTCCTCACGCCCTACTTTAATGCACCAAATGAGTGGATACGGATGATTGGTTGGCCATTCAAATTCAAAACAAAGTTTGAATTTGAATGAGCAACCAATCTTAGCGCCTTGACCTTATCCTCTTTTAGCACCCCATTTATTACACGAAAAAATGTTTTTCATGAAATCACTCATGCACAAATTAAGCCACACCCTCCTCTTCTCACGTCCTTAGTGGATAAGGATAAATTGATTTCCATTTGAATTCAAAATTTGATTTGAATTCAAATATGCAATTACTCATCTTTATCCTCTCACATGGATAAGACGTTTGACATTATTTTAAAAGGAGGAGAAGAGTGGGGCGTGTGCAAGAAAAATTTTGGAGAGAAAATCTAGGCATGAGGAATCCTTGTGTGCAAGGTGAAGGTCTATATCCTTCCGAGAGAAAAAGAAAGAAAAGAAAGAAAAAGTGTGCGCAGGGTTTTAGTGAGTTCTTCAGGGTTTCAGCCTGGAGTTTGGGAAGTGAGAAGGTGAGCTTCGAGTGTCGTGAGCCCACCAAATTTTAGAGAGATCTTCAACATCCTCTCAAACACATCTACTAATGATTCAGAGTATCTGAAAAATTAACAGATATCGATCGAAGGAGTTCGATCAGCATCGACCGTTGAAAGGACTCTACAACGAGCTAGCACTCGTAAGAAGTCGATCAGATCGGGAGCTTCATGTGGACGATCCACAGAGGCCAGACATGCTATTGTGTGGACTCCTCCGACGGTGATCAATTACGGTGAACTACTATCCGCACAAAGGTATTGTGTTCTGAACACATTACAGTAAAGTGTTTACTGTTCAAATTCGAATTTCAAATTTAAATGCATACATGCTATATATCATATTTAGATCCTAATATAGGATAAATTTTTATTAATTAATTAAATTAATTAATAATTTCTACTATAAAATAGTAATTTTGAAAAAGTTTTAAAATTATCATTTTACCCCTGCACTGAATTTTCCCCACAAATGGTATCAGAGCGGTTTCTTAGATATGATATATATATTTGCATGCGTAGATTAAGTTATAATCTAAAAATTTAAATTTAAAATTTAAAATTTAAAATTTGAATTTTGAAAGTTGTTTGAAATTTAAAAATTTGAAATTTAAAAATTAAAATTCAAAATTTAAATTTTGAATTTTGAAATTTGAAATTCAAAATTCAAAAATTTGAAATTCAAAATTTGAAATTTGAAATTTGGTTGAAATTTCAAATTTAAAATTCAAAATTTAAAATTCAAAATTTGAAATTCAAAAATTTAAAATTTAAAATTTATTTGAAATTTAAAATTCAAAATTTAAAATTTGAAATTTAAATTTTAAATTTTAAAATTAGTATATTTAGATATACTTGATCCAAGTAGCAAGTAATCGAATTGGGTTGATTGCCATGGCCGTCCGGTCATAGGAGAAAAGTAGGGTTTAAAGTCCCTCTCTTCCCATTCGATGGAGTCTCCTATGATGGTAGGGGTGCCGATGTAATTATATCTCATATAGATAAAGCAGCGAAAGGAATATTCATGATTTATTTTGATTGAGTTATTTTCTGTTATGTAATTAGCAATAGGATTGCTATTTATGAAATGTGCTGATATATTTGTGTAATAAGTCAACATATTTGGTGAACAGAAAATAAAACCTTTCAAATTTGAAAATTATTTTCGAAATGCCAAACTCTGACCCATCAGCCCAAATACTTAATTAAAAGAATTAAGTGTTATCTAGTAGATCTAGAATTGTGAATTAAGACCTAAGACAATTGCATAAACTTGTGGGTCAATGGGTTAGATGGATTAGGTCCATAATTGGGTTAGACCTAAGGTTAGCTTAAAAAAATGAATTAAATTAGAGTAATTGGTCAAATCTAATTAAAAGTTGAATTAGATTAGGTCAAGGATACTCTAGACTCAACTCCAATAGTTGTAGTTGAATGGGTCCATGTCTTTAACTAGACCAAGATGGACTTAATTCATGGCTACGCGTGGAACCCTATTTACTAAGTTGATCAAATTAAAACTAATGAACCGATTGGTGTCTAAGGTAAGTTTGGCAGTTTGACCAGTGGTCTTTAAGTGGGAGCTACTCGCAGTGATTCGATCTCTGATGAGTTAATGGCTTATCCCCACCACTGATCTCACTTACCTGGCCAACCTGGTGAATTAAGTTTTGATTAGATCACTTGGTGATTAGGGCTCACCCATGTCATTAGGTAAATCAGTTTGACTGATTTAGGTACTCCTAATGCCAGCTTTAAGTAAATCTTTTTTAATCTGACTTGGTGAAGTCAGTGGGAGGATTGAAATTGGCTGGATATTTTCTTCTCATCTATTCTTTAATAAAATCCTAAAAAAAAAATTATTAGGTCCTAAAAATAATTAAGTTATATTGATAACTAAGTCATAGCCTCCCATTAAGTGAGTGATAATGAGTCCATTAGTTTAATAATCATTGGAGGCCCAAAGGCCTGGTGCTTATTGACTAATGAAATTATCATTCATAGTATGATAATTTGGTTTGAGTCTTTCTGATGGTAGTTAGGTTAGCCGACCAAAGTCAGGCTTGATCATTTATTGGTCCGATTCACCAAATCAAATCATGTTAAGGGTTGGACCTAACCAGATTTTTTTAGTGGAGGCCAAAGCCTACTGATTAGGTTCTAGGGCAAAATTAATTACTAGAAGTTGTTTAGAGAAACAACTGGTTATGAACCTATCCATAGATGCACATGGGTTGACTAACCAAAGTTGGGCTCGTGTGTAGTCTGTGTGGATTCTAGTACCCACTAAGGAATTAAAGTAATTCCTCAAATTGGAGGTTGAGGCTACCAATTCATAAAAATACTGGGAGAAACTTTAGACTAAAGTCCAAGTCTTTAGTATTAATAATTTATGTACTAATATAGGTCTGATTTTTCTTTATGCAGCTATGGCCACTACCCTATCGCTCCGGTCATTATTAGATAATGACAAGCTCATGGGATCTAATATCGATAGCTGGTATCGAAAATTAAAAATCATCCTTGAGCATAAGCAGATCCTTTATGTAGTAACGAATCCGGCACCTGAGGAGCCAGCCTTGAATGCTAGAGGGACGGTCCGAGACACTTACCAAAAGTGGCTCAACGACCGCACCAACGTCTGGTGCATAATGCTGGTGGCAATGAATGATGAGTTTAATTGCAGGTTCGAGAACGCCCAACCACAGGAGATGCTTCAAATATTGAATGACTCTTTTGGCACGCCTGACGACGTTGAAAGGCACAAAACTAGTTGTGCCATTTTCAATGCTCGGATGAGGGATGGAGCCTCAGTCACTGATCATGTACTGTACATGATCGAAATGATTGAGCGCCTAAGTAAACTAAATTTTTTCCTACACGAGCAGCTCGATAAGGATGCGATCCTTAATTCTCTGCCCAAGTCCTTCCTTCCCTTCCTTACTCATTTTCGAATAACAAAGCCTGCAGTGAACTACCACGGCTTGTTGGGGTTGCTGCAGAACTTTGAGAAGAATCACCAGCTCCATAAGGAGTCGGTGAATATTGTGGGAGGGTCTTCTTCTGGTCATCGACCCTTTAAGAAAGGGAAGAAGAACAAGAAGAAGAAGAATAAGAAGGTACAGCTGCATGCTGGGACATCTGCACAGGGTCAGACCAAGAAGTGCAAGCCCGACCAGAGCCAGGCGGAGTGCTTCTTTCGCAAGAAGCAGGGGCACTGGAAGAGGAACTGTCCTCTATACATTGCCTCACTGGACCAGAACAAGCCAAAGAAGAAGCAAGGTACTTATATGATAACACCTTACAACTTTTCCATTTGTGATACTACTGCCTGGGTATTGGATACTGGATGCCCTTATAGTATTTGCAATTCGATGCAGGGTCTGCAGGTCAGTAGGAGATTTGATGAAGGCGAGAGGTTCTTGAACGTTGGAGATGGAAGCAAAGTTTCAGTTCTAGCATTAGGAATCATGAACCTTGTAATCAATTCTCGAAATATAATTCTGAGTGAATGTCACTATTGTCCAAGCTTTTTATTAAATATTATTTCTGTAGGCCTTTTGGCCATGAACGGTTATCAATTTTTAATAAAAAAAAATATTTGCAATATCATTTTGAATGGTGTTACAATGTTTATTGGACAACTTTATAATAGAATTTACTTTCTACACAACCTGTTAATGTGGTTCAAACCTCCGATAAATGCCCTAGAATAGATAATGTGTCAGAAGTCTACCTTTGGCACTGTAGGCTAGGTCATATCAATAAGAACAGGATAAACAGGTTGGCTCAAGAAGAAATTCTTGAAGTAGGTGATTGTGAATCACTTCCAACCTGTGAGTCCTGTCTTCTTGGTAAAATGACCAAGTCACCTTTTACTAGAAAAGGTGAGCGAGCCAGTGAACTCTTGGATATGGTACATTCTGATGTATGTGGACCCATGAGCACAAGTGCAAGAGGTGGATATTTCTACTTCATAACCTTCACAGACGACCTATCGAGGTATGAGTATGTCCATTTAATGAAGCATAAGTCGAAGTCGTTTGAAATGTTCAAACTATTCCGAAATGAGGTAGAAAAATAAATTGGGAAGTGTATTAAAACTCTTCGATCTGATCGAGGAGATGAATACCTTTCCAATGAGTTTCTGACATATCTTGGGAGAATGGGATTCTCTCTCAATGGACTCCTCCTGGAACACCACAGCATAATGGTGTATCTGAAAGGAGGAATCGGATCTTGTTGGACATGGTTCGATCCATGATGGGGTTTGCTGGTCTGTCGATCTTCCTCTAGGGATATGTGCTAGAATCGGCTTGTTACCTTCTAAATAGTACTCTGAGTAAGTCTGTAACCAAAATGCCATATGAGATATGGATAGGACGTAAGCCAATACTCTCGCACCTTAGGATTTGGGGGTGTCCGATTTATGTTAAACGTTTAATTACAGATAAGCTAGGATCTAGGTCTGACAAGTATAATTTTATAGGATACCCAAAAGAGACCAAAGGGTATTATTTCTACCTGGCTGATGAGCAAAAGGTGTTTGTCAGCCTTAAGGCAATCTTTTTGAAAAAAGAGTTCCTTGGTGAAGGAACTGTTGCCTCTAAGGTCAAACTTGACGAAGTTGATAGGTGGAAAAACTCACCCAAGTTGCTGAACCTGAATCAGATTTGATTAGATCAGATCTGGAGCCCATTGTTCAAGCACCCTTAAGGCGATCTAATAGAATACCACATCAACCGGACAGATACTATGGTTTCTTGGTCCGGGACGACGATCCTATCAAACTTGATGAAAATGATGAGGATCCGATCACCTACATGGATGCAATGCAGAGACCCGACTCTGAGAAGTGGCTAGAGGCCATGAAATCTGAAATAGAGTCCATGAAGGTCAACAATGTGTGGACATTGGTTGACCCACCCGAAGGAGTAAAACCCATAGGGTGTAAGTGGGTCTTCAAGAGGAAGAGGGACGCAGACGAAAAGGTGAAAACCTATAAAGCCCATCTGGTTGCCAAGGGATATCGTCAACGTTATGGTATAGACTATGATGAGATATTTTCTCCTATGGCAATGCTCAAATCCATTCAGATTATGCTTGCGATAGCTGCCCACCTGGACTATGAAATCTGACAGATGGATGTGAAGACAGCTTTCCTAAATGAAGAGCTGGATGAAGAGGTATATATGATACAACCTGAAAGATTCACATCCACTGATGAGTCTAAGGTGTGCAGACTACAGAGGTCCATTTATGGACTTAAGTAGGCATCCCGAAGTTGGAACATACATTTTGATAAGACGATCAAGACGTATGGCTTCGTTAAGAACGGAGAAGAGCCCTGCATTTAAAAGTGGGCTAATGGTCCAGTAGTGATATTTCTTGTATTGTATGTGGATGATATTCTTTTAATCGGAATGATGTCCCTGCATTACAGAAAATAAAGATTTGGCTGTCATCACAGTTCTCCATGAAGGATTTGGGAGAAGCTTCCTACATCCTAGGGATGAGGATCTATAGGGATAGATCTAAAAGGTTGCTTGGTTTATCCCAGTCTACGTACATAGATACTATGCTGAAGAGGTTCAGCATGGAGAATTCTAAGAAAGGCTATCTACCGATAGGCCATGAAATTTCTCTCTCGAAGAGGGATTATCCGACAACACCTTAAGAGAGAGAGCGTATGGGTAGGATTCTATATGCTTCGGCAGTGGGATCTATCATATACGCCATGACATGTACACGACCAGATGTGGCATACTCACTAGGGGTAGTGAGTAGATACTAATCTAATCCAGGGGAGAATCACTGAAAGGTTGTTAAAACCATCCTCAAGTATTTAAGAAATACTAAGGACCAGTGGCTTGTTTATGGTGAATCGAACTTGAGACTTATAGGGTTTACAAATTCTAGTTTCCAGTCTGATCACGATGACAGCAAAAGTGTGTCAGGAATTTATTTTTACTCTTAATGGTGGGGCTATCTGCTGGAAGAGTTCCAAGCAACACACAGTGGTTGATTTAGTTTGTGAGGTGGAGTATGTCGCTGCATCAGATGCTGCCAAAGAAACGGTGTGGTTGAGAAAATTCATCACCGAGCTTGGAGTAGCACCCTCCCTTGTTGGTCCAGTTCTGCTCTACTGTGACAGCTCTGGAGCCATTGCTCAGACGAAGGAACCCAAGGCACACCAGCAAATGAAGCATATTCTGTACCGCTACCATCTCATCTGAGAAATTGTGGATCGAGGTGACGTCGATCTTCAGAGAAATTATGGATCGAGGTGACGTCGACCTTTGAAGATCGACGGAAAGGAGAACCTGGCCGACCCATTCACTGAAGCCATTGCGGTGAAGGAGTTCGACGACTACAAGTCGAAGATGGGTATTAGATACTGCACCGATTGGCTTTAGGCCAAGTGAGAGATTGTTGGAAATAGTGTCCCAAAGCCAATCGTCAGCCTGTTGATGGTTGTGCTCATTTTTGTATATGTACATGAATTATGAATTAATAAAAATTATTTTGATATTTTTACCAAAAATATTTCATCTTCTAATAAACACCTATGTTGTGGTGAAGTCTTAGGACTATTTAGACTCGACAAAGGAGGATTATCGTTTAGTCCTTAAATCTGTTTGTGACCAAATGATACGTTGTTACCAAGGACGATAACGTTTATCAAGCATAGGTTGTTGTGTGCCATATAGGTTGGTTGTCCTCTTAACCAATGAGTGTGGAGACACTGGTATGGCATACAGGTGAGATGTAAGGATACATCTGCACTGAATGTGACTGACTCTGGAGCTATTTTTGCTGTCAAGATTTACTCTGATGGAATATGGGTATAAATGTCCCTCTGACCTGAGACCGCCACAGTGACTTGCAAGCAACTCACTGCACTTAGGCACTGGACTACCTGAATTTTTAATTCAGTGACGGAAGGCTACTGGGTGTAGTCAAGTACTTGACTTGTCGGTGCGTGTGTCAAGATGGGATTGACCACTTCAGTTTAGGAGCTGTGTACAGTCATGTTTCAATTTAGCAAAACTTGGCCAGGGTAGTCTTTGTGAAAGTCACAGGACTGTTTGAGTTGAGCATGATTCGAATGATCTAATCAGGGTTGACAGTTTAACCCTAAGTCGTCCTAAACACAGAGGTCAAAAGGATGAATTATACAGTAACCATATTCATGTAGGTTCTGAGTGTTGTGATTGTGACTATTCGACCTATCCGATCATCGGGTACTATTGCTAGTTGGTCACTTCGATTAGTACAGGAATTAGTTCCTGTGCTACCGGCTTAGGTTCGAACATGCAGGGTCACACACATTAGAGGTTCCTATCTGATTTGATGGCTGATGAAGAGTCCTAATGCTCATGGACTATGAGTTCTATGTGTCTGAGACTCTGTGATCGAGAATCAAGATTCTTTGATCATGAGTCCCACACATTTTGGGTACCAGGGGGTCAACAGTCCCACTGGTTTGGGACTCTTCGATCAGGGTTACATATCGATGAATTCTGATGCCCGATTATCCATCGGATTTGGACTCAATTTATGAGAGGTTTAATTAGTGATTTGATCACTAATTAACTCAATTTGATTGAGTAATTATTTTTGGATCAAATCCAATTGAATTGGATTCAGTTGGGTTTGACCCGATTAGGTTAAGAGTTGACCTAATCGTCGAGATGGTTTGGTCCCTGATTTGATCAGGGGTTGGGCTTAATCAATTCCTGATTTGATTAAGATTTTATTGAGCCTAATTAAGTCTAATTAAGTTGGGTTTAAATTAGTCTAATTAGGCCTAACTTATTTGGTTCAATTAGGTTGGTTTAAATAATGAAACCACCTTGACCCATTTCCCTGCGCCACCTCACTTCCACTGCGCCCATTTGAATTCACAAGAAGGAGAGTTCTCATAAATTTTTCTCACGCAAAGCCCTCCTCACACCCTACTTTAATGCACCAAATGAGTGGATAAGGATGATTGGTTGGCCATTCAATTCAAACA
>NC_026000.2:132507209-132581241 GCF_000442705.2 Elaeis guineensis
CCGCCAACAACTTCAACCGCAAGTAGACTCCGCCCGACTCCTACGGGAGCCGGGCTCCATCCTCAACATCAGCTGCCGGTAAGCCTTGTCCGGACTCCTACGTGAGCCGGACTTCGCCTCTAACTTTAATTGCAGGAAGACTCCGCCCGGACTCCTACGGGAGCCGGGCTTCATCCTCGACTCCAGCGGCTGCAGACAGACCTTTCAGCCGATGGATCTGCGCTCCCTGGCAGGCCACAATAACGGCTACGATCCTGCTCCACTTCCTGCGGTGGATCCCGTGCAGCTCCATCACTCCCTGCAGGCTGTATTAACGGCCATGATTCTGTTCCACTCCCTACGGCGGACCCCACGCGACCCCATTACTCCCTGACAGGCTGTATTAACGGCCATGATTTCTGTTCCGCTCCCTACGGCGGATCCCACGCACCCCATTACTCCCTGACAGCTGTATTAACGGCCATGATTCTGCTCCACTTCCCGCGCAGGCCCCACGTGGCACACCCCGATGATTGCCACGGGTCCACCCCACTGCTCTCTGCAACAAACTCCGCCTGACCCTGGGCAACCCGCTGCCAGACGGTTACAGATGTCGCTATCAGGCTGCTGCCCCCTCCGCCTATAAAAGGAGGCTCCAGATACGTTATTCTATAAGCTCTCATCTTTTATCTAAAAACTCTGCTAAATTCTTCGTTCGAGCACTCCATTCTTGTTGAGGCAGAGAACTGACTTGAGCGTCGGAGGGTCTTGCCGGAGCAACCCCACCTCCGATTTAGACTTCTTTTGCAGGTCCCGGCGGCGACCGCGACTTCCCCGACTCCAGCTTCTCCGACGCAAGCGGATTTTTGCACCAACAGGATTGGCGCTAGAGGAAGGGCTGAACCTTCGCGATACCCTTATTCTTAAAGGAGCGCTCAACGGAGCCGCCCCCGAACGTCTACTCCGACACCCACTCCTTGTTTTCCCACGGGATCCCTACTCGATGCCTCCTCGCAAGGCATTCACGCGACGGTCCACGGCCTCCGCGGCCAGATCTCAGGCTCCGGCCTCCCCTCCTATTTCTCAACCTCCTCCTCCTCCTCCGGCAGCGGCGGTCGGTGCGGAGCAGTTCGACCTGCTAGTGCAGCAGGTCAGAGGCCTCACCGAAGCTGTGCAAGCTATGCAGCAGCAGCAGCCGCAGGCATCGGTACGCTCGGAAAGGGCATCCCCGGAACACCAGAATCTGACGGTGGGGCGGGCCACCTGGGCCAGCCACCCCGTCCTTCCTGGAAAAACGAACCCGAGGGTAGAAAGCCCTCAATCGGACCATGACTCCACCCCTGGAAGATCCCTGCCCCCGTTCTGCCAAAGGACCCTCGAGACTCGAAGTCGAGAGGATTTTCTGGATCGGAGGCTCCAGGAGATGAACCAACGGATCGAAGAGCTCCGCCATGCGCCTCCCGCATATGGTGAGGATATTTGTACTGACCCCTCCTTCTCCCAAATGATCATGCAGGAATCGATCCCGCCAAACTTCAAGCTTCCCCAGTTCGAAAGCTACGACGGGACTTCGGACCCGGTTGATCATCTGGAGCCCTTCCGGACGATGATGCTGCTTCACGGTGCTCATGATGCCATCTTATGCCGGGCCTTCCCGTCCACCTTAAAGGGAGCAGCGAGGAACTGGTACTCAACTTTGAAACCGGGTACCATCTTTTCCTTCGATCAAATGAGCCACCAATTTGTGGCTCATTTTGTCAGCAGCCGGCGCCCCCGGAAGGGTTCGAAATCCCTCATCAACATCAAGCAAAGGGAAGGAGAGTCCATTCGGGCCTACATCAACCGCTTCAACATCGCGGCATTGGAGGTCCGGAACTTGGACCAATCAGTCGCAATGGCCGCCCTGAAGGGTGGCCTTCAGAAGAATGATCTTTTGTTCTCCCTGGAGAAGAAGTATCCCAGAAATTTTGCTGATTTGCTGGCCCGGGCCGAAGGGTACGCCCGAGCGGAGGAAGCCTTCAAAATGAAGGATGAAGAGACGGCGAGGGAGCGGCAAGCGGGAGACTCGAGTAAGCCCGCAATTGAAAAAAGGCCAAAGGAAGCCCGACTGCGTTCTCGATCCCCTCCTGGCCATAAGCGCGCCCATACTCCACCCCGGGCGCGCAGGCAGAGAAGCCCGGATCGCGGGGTTCGGCGGGGTTCCCCACCAGGGAGATTCCGCAACTACGCCCCCCTCAACGCCTCGAAAGCCCAGGTATTGATGGAGGTCAGGGAGCAGCTCCCTAGGCCGGAGAGGATGCGCACACACCCCGGGAAGCGTAACCCCAACAAGTTCTGCCTCTACCACCGCGACCACGGCCACAACACAGAGGAATGCATCCAGCTCCGGGACGAGATCGAGGAGCTCATTCGGCGAGGTCGACTCGACAGGTTCATCCGACGTAGGCCTGAGGGTAGAGGAGACCGGTCAAGGCCCTTCCACAGCCTGAACCGCCAAGAAGGGAGGAGCAACCCGGGGACCAGCCTCCCATTGGGACCATCGACTCCATCACCGGAGGGCCCCAAGGAGGAGCGGACCATCCGCGACCATGGGACTCGGAAAATCTGTAAATGTATCACTTACGATTTCACCTTGAATTTAAATTTCTTTCTACTTGACGCGCTCTTCCCATCTGGCGTGGATTTATTACGACTGGATATGACCCCTCCAAACGCTTGAAACAGAGTTATGTTAGGAACAGGGGAGAACCCCATCCAAACATGCCTAAAATGAAAGTCCGACTATTTCGAAATCAGATTGAGGGAGAGGCCTTACAACGCCCTAATGTGCCCCCACAGCCATGTCAGGAATAGGAGGAGAACCTCATCCTGACATGAGCAAAGTCAAAGGCCCGATTCTTTTAGACCGGATGGGGGGAGAGGCCTTACACCGCCCTAATGTGCCCCCACAGCCATATCAGAAACAGGAGGAGAACCTCGTCCTGACATGAGCAAAGTCAAAGGCCCGATTCTTTTAGACCGGATGGGGGAGAGACCTTACAACGCCCTGATGTGCCCCCACAGCCATGTCAGGAACAGGAGGAGAACCTCGTCCTGACATGAGCAAAGTCAAAGGCCTGGTTCTTTTAGACCGGATGGGGGGAGAGGCCTTACAACGCCCTAATGTGCCCCCACAGCCATGTCAGGAACAGGAGGAGAACCTCGTCCTGACATGAGCAAAGTCGAAGGCCCGGTTCTTTTAGACCGGATGGGGGAGAGGCCTTACAGCGCCCTAACGCGCCCCCACAGCCAAGCCGAGAACAGGAGGAGAACCTCGTCCTGACATGAGCAAAGTCGAAGGCCCGGTTCTTTTAGACCGGATGGGGGGAGAGGCCTTACAGCGCCCTAACGCGCCCCCACAGCCAAGTCGGGAACGGGAGGAGAACCTCGCCCTGGCTCGAGCAAAGTGGAAGGCCCAGACTCTTACGGGAGCCGGACTCCGTCCACGACGCCAAGGAAGATTTCACCCGAACTCCTACGGGAGCCGGGCTCCGTCCACGACATCGAGGAAGACCCCACCCAGACTCCTACGGGAGCCGGGCTCCACCCGTGACTTCTGCAACAAGGGCTGATGGTGGCGAAATCCAGCCGTCCAGCAAGATCGGATGAAAGAAAAAAGCCTCTCAGCGGTACCTCCTCGCTCCTACGCAACCCCGCAAAAAGCGGGGGGAGGGCCCTCACTTTGAGAAGAGGAGGAAAATTAAAAAGGAAGGATGACGAACTACGACGGGAACAGATGAAGGATGAACCGCACCAAAAAAAAAAAA
Organism: Elaeis guineensis; assembly: GCF_000442705.2. Taxonomy (NCBI): domain Eukaryota; kingdom Viridiplantae; phylum Streptophyta; class Magnoliopsida; order Arecales; family Arecaceae; genus Elaeis; species Elaeis guineensis. The sequence continues at coordinate 132,510,995 of NC_026000.2, forward strand.
AGGGGGGGGGACTTCGTCTCAACTGAAACGGGGGGTTCCTACCGAACACCCCCGACCTCTGAAAAGACTTTCGACACCGCTTAAGAAGACAACGACATCCCCGAAGCAATGCGGAGCCCGGACGGTCAAGCTCGGGCTTGCGGCCATGTACGACGAGAAAGGCGAGTTAACGCATCAACGACCGGGCACCCCCTAACGACGTCTACATCAGACAGGTCAAACGATAAGAGAAGTTCGGCGAACGGTAATTTAGCGCAACGCACGGACGAGGTAGCACAAAACACCCTTTTCGTTCCATTTATGACATACATGCTACAAAGCTCGGAAGGCCAAGGAAAGAAAGGTAAAACGACAAAAAGAGAAGTAAATACATGAAAAGATAGAAAGACGAAAAGAGATCTAAGGAAGCCCGGCTCCCTCCGACCTAGAATTATCTACTCCATCCCTTAACCAGGACTGCCTTAGATTCTCAATTTCTTCTTCTAGCTCTTCCCTTTTCTGCAGCGCGTCCTGGAGCGCCCGACGAAGTTGCTGGCTCTCGGCCTTCGCCTCTCGATGCCTCTTCCTCAAGACCTCGGATTCTGCCTCCGCGTCCGCGACGGCCCGCTGCTCGTACGCCAGTTGGATCTTCAGTTGTTGCAGCTCAGCTGTCTTTTCTCCGAGGGAGATAGAAATCCCCTCAACGGTGCCTCTTAGGGCTTGGAGCTCATCAGAATCTCAGGCGGAGGTAAGCAGTGCCCTGCTAGCCAGCTGCCTCTGGAGACGGACGACTTCGTCGGCTGCCGCCCTGAATCTCCCTTTATATTCTTCCACCTGCCTGCGCCAGCTAGCCCGTTGCACGTCGTGGCTCACCTCGGCGTCCTGAAGCTGCTGCTGAAGGTCGGAGACCTTCTGCGACCACCTCTGGTCATCGTCGACCCGGGCCAAGAGCCGGGATGAATTTCCTTCCAGCTGGCCGATCTTCCCCTTCGCAGCTGACAGTTCCACCTTGAGGGCGCTGATCCTGGCGGCCTGGGCCCAAATTCGATCGCTGGCGCTCTTCTTGCATTCCTCGAGTTCCTTCGCGAAGCCCGCCTTCCTACGGCTATATTCCATAATCTCCTTCATGTGGAGATTTCGAAAGTGGGTGGCCTCAGCGGTGGCTTCAGAATGACCTTCTCTCAATCTGCGGAGCTCGCCTTCCATCTTCTTTAACTTTCTTGTCAGGTGAAGGACTTCCTTCTTCAGTCGCTGGATCGTCGATTTCAGCGGGACCCCCAGGGGAAGGGAGATTGCTTCTGCAGGACACTGCCATCAGAAGGCAAAAGCGTCAAAGCACGACTCATTACAGGAAGGAGAACAGAGAGAAGGAGGGGGGGAGGAGAAGCCGTCCGCAACAAGAAATTCAACGTTATTGATTGGATGATTTTAAAGACAAACAGAAAAAAAAATACGACGAAAAAAAGGTACAAGGTCGGAGGTCTCAGACCTCGGGGGCGGGGGTTGGAGAACTCAACGTTCCCGGCAAGGGGGCTGCAGCGACAGTGGCGGTTGGCGAGGGACCGGTCTCGTCTTCAGACTCCTCGCCTAGGAAGCTAAGGTCGAGCTCTGAAAATTTTCTGGCCACCTTTTCTTGGCAGAGCTCGAACCCCTTTATGAATGCTTCCTGGCTGAATTGGACCTTCAGGTCCCTAATCTCTGCGGAGGCCTTGAATTCCTCTACCGCAAGGGCTCGGGCCTTCGAGACCAGGATCGAAGTTTGCTCGATCAAGTTGGCGACCTCGGCCTCCGCCTTCCTCGTCGATTCCTCCAAGATCTGCCTCTCCTCCTCCCGGGCTTGCTTCTCTCTTTCCAGAGCCTCCTGGAGGGCGGCTACCTCGGCCGTCTTTGCTTGGAGGCGAGCAACCTCCGCCTGACAGCGTTCCTCCACCTGGAGGATGTCCCTCCTCGTGCGGCTCACCACCTCGATATAGGCGAAGAGCTGGTGCCCAATCTGCAAGGGCGGCTATGAAATTAGAACAAAGGCCGAGTAGCCGTGTAAATGAAGATCCGCTTACCTCAAGGAAGGACCCCAAAGAGTCCCAGGCCCGCTGCTCAGGATCAGTGCGGTCGATCCTCTCCATGACGTCAGGCAGAATGCAGCCGTCGATCAGCCGCCTGATCAGATCCCTATCATTGAAGGGATTCTCCGACCCCTCTTCGGAGCAGAGGGACTCGTCCGTAGCAGTTCGGCGGCTACTCGCCCTGCGGGCCACCGATTTCCTTCTTTTCTCCGCGGCGGGCGCCTCCGTGGAGCGAACCCCCGAAATGGGGGCCCCAGTCGACGGACTCCTCGAGGAGGCCCGGGGAGCCGTTGGCTCGACATCCGAGGGAATGTCGATAGCCGGGGCCACCTGGACGGGTGCAGCTAGGCTTGACTCCTCCGCCCTGGCCCTCTTCGTCGATCCGGAGGTCGCAGCGCCCTTTCTCTTGTGAGCCCTCAGGCCCCTGGCGAGCATCCGCGCTGCTTCGGCGTCCATCCCTAAAAAAAAAAAAAAAAAAAAAAAGAAAAGAAAAGAGAGAAGAAAAAGAGAAAAAGAGAGAGAGAAAAGGAAAGGAGAAAAAGAAGCAAACCAATCAGTCAAAGAGCAAAAAAAAAAAAAAAGAGAAAAGAGAGAGAAAGAAAGAAACAGAGGGGAAAGAGAGAGAGAAGGAAGAAGAGATAAAAAGAGAAAGGAGAAAAGCATAAAAAGAGAAGATAAGGTAAAAGATGAATACTTGCTGGATCCTGGAGACTCAGGCCGATGTTGAAAAGAAATTGCTCCTTCAGAAGATTGGGAAGGGAAGGAGCGGAGTAAGCTAGAAGCTTCCGGGCAGCTTGGAGGTCGTCCTCCCCCAGGCTGGGGGCCCGACGGACGGAATCCCTCAGAGAACCCCAAGGGGCAGGCCCAGACTCAAGGTCGGGCAGTGGACGAAGAGATATTTCCCCTTCCAATTGTGGATTGAAGAAGGGGCGCCTTTCAGCAACCCCTTCTTGCCGAACTGGGGGGAGAAGTACCACCAGTCCTTCGTCGAAGGATGGCGCTTAAAAGTATAGAAGTGCCTGAACAGGGAGAGGGACGGTTGGACCTCGACTACGTGGCAAAGGGAGAGAAATCCTATCAAAAACCTAAAAGAATTCGGGGCCACGGAAGCCAAGGAGATGTCTAAGAAGCGAAAGAGGGCAACAACAAAGGAGGGAAGCGGAAGCCGGAGTCCGACGCGGAACGCTTCCTGATACAGACAAAAACGATCGGATGGGGGAGTGCTGGCCCGGTCAGAAGGGCTAGGCAGCTCTAGGTCGTACTCCGGAGGAACTCCATACTGAACCCTTATCAGAAGGAGTTCCTCCGAGGTCAGGGAACATGGAATGGCGCCCGGTGCAAAAATCGGGCGGAGCCCAGCCCCAGACGCAGGTTCGTTTACAGAGCAGGGGACCTGGGGGTTTAAGGCGGAAGAGCTCCCGGAACTGCAGGGAGCGGAAGAGCCGGACGACATTTCGGAAAGTTTCGAAGGAGGGCTTTAAAGGTCCCTGGGAAGATGGACAGGATGGGGGACGAGAGGCCACCGGAAACTAACTCGGAGGTGTACAAAAAGTAATGACAAAGAAGAAGTCCCTAGACAGTGGGAAGAAGGTTGAAGGTGCTGAAACTAACCTATATTGCTCTGAGGGACCAGAGGGACGAAGACAGGGACGATTTGGAAGACACCTACAGCTCGAGAAGATGCCCACTGAAACAGGGCTCTCGAAGAGAAGGCAGACACTGATAGAAACTCTGGAATGAAATAGGGCACCTAAAAGTGGGAAGACGGATTTAAATAGACCCTGAGATTCGGAGCCATAATGATCACGAATCCCCCCAAGCCAGTCCGCATCCGACATGTGTCCCACTCCCCCCGGCAGGCGGCTAAAAGCGGCTGGCGGATCAGCAGGGCCATTATGGCACCGTACCTGGGCCAGTGTACCGGCAAGAATTTCGAAGGATCGCTTCGTATCGCCCCAATCCGAAAAGACTCCAGCACGCGCACATTTAATGCCAAAATATCTGGGGGCGGCGGTGCGCAGGATTCGAGGGGACGGTTTCGGCTGTGCCCATCTCTTTCTCTGTACTTCCTTCGTTCGAAATTCAAACTCGAAAGTAGGGAGACTGGTGTTGGGTATAAAATACCCACAGCCGAAGTCCTCAGCAGAATCAGCTCCAGCAGACTCCGCCCGGACTCCTACGGGAGCCGGGCTCTGTCCTCAACATCAGCTGTCCGGACTCCTACGGGAGCCGGACTTCGCCTTTAACTTTAATTGCAGGAAGACTCCGCTCGGACTCCTACGGGAGCCGGACTTCATCCTCGACTCCAACAGCTGCAGACAGACTGCGCCCGGACTCCTACGGGAGCCGGACTCCGCCAACAACTTCAACCGCAAGTAGACTCCGCCCGGACTCCTACGGGAGCCGGGCTCCGTCCTTAACATCAGCTGCCGGTAAGCCTTGTCCGGACTCCTATGGGAGCCGGACTTCGCCTTTAACTTTAATTGCAGGAAGACTCCGCCCGGACTCCTACGGGAGCCAGGCTTCGTCCTCGACTCCAACAGCTGCAGACAGACTGCGTCCGGACTCCTACGGGAGCCGGACTCCGCCGATAATTTCAACAGCAAGTAGACTCCGCCCGGACTCCTATGGGAGTCGGGCTCCGTCCTCAACATCAGCTGCCGGTAAGCCTTGTCCGGACTCCTACGGAAGCCGGACTTCGCCTTTAACTTTAATTGCAGGAAGATTCCGCCCGGACTCCTACGGGAGCCGGGCTTCGTCCTCGACTCCAACAGCTGCAGACAGACTGCGCTCGGACTCCTACGGGAGCCGGACTCCGCCAACAACTTCAATCGCAAGTAGACTCCGCCCGGACTCCTACGGGAGCCGGGCTCCGTCCTCAACATCAGCTGCCGGTAAGCCTTGTCCGGACTCCTACGGGAGCCGGACTTCGCCTTTAACTTTAATTGCAGGAAGACTCCGCCCGGACTCCTACGGGAGCCAGGCTTCGTCCTCGACTCCAACAGCTGCAGACAGACTGCGCCCGGACTCCTACGGGAGCTGGACTCCTACGGGAGCCGGGCTCCATCCTCAACATCAGCTACCGGTAAGCCTTGTCCGGACTCCTACGGGAGCCGGGCTCCGTCCTCAACATCAGCTGCCGGTAAGCCTTTTCCGGACTCCTACGGGAGCCGGACTTCGCCTCTAACTTTAATTGCAGGAAGACTCCGCCCGGACTCCTACGGGAGCCGGGCTTCATCCTCGACTCCAGCGGCTGCAGACAGACCTTTCAGCCGATGGATCTGCGCTCCCTGGCAGGCCACAATAACGATCACGATCCTGCTCCACTTCCTGCGGCGGATCCCGCGCAGCTCCATCACTCCCTGGCAGGCTGTATTAACGGCCATGATTCTGTTCCGCTCCCTACGGCGGACCCCACGCGACCCCATTACTCCCTGACAGGTTGTATTAACGGCCATGATTCTGTTTCGCTCCCTACGGCGGACCCCATGCGACCCCATTACTCCCTGACAGGCTGTATTAACGGCCATGATTCTGCTCCACTTCCCACAGCAGGCCCCACGTGGCACACCCCGATGATTGCCACGGGTCCACCCCACTACTCTCTGCAACAAACTCCGCCTGACCCTGGGCAGCCCGCTGCCAGACGGTTACAGATGTCGCTATCAAGCTGCTGCCCCCTCCGCCTATAAAAGGGGGCTCCAGATACGTTATTCTATAAGCTCTCATCCTTTATCTAAAAACTCTGCTAAATTCTCCGTTCGAGCACTCCATTCTTGTTGAGGCAGAGAACTGATTTGAGCGTCGGAGGGTCTTGCCGGAGCAACCCCACCTTCGGTTTAGACTTCCTTTGCAGGTCCCGGCGGCGACCGCGACTTCTCCGACTCCAGCTTCTCCGGCGCAAGCAGATTTTTGCACCAACAACAGGTATGGCATCAGGAGACAGACGATGATATTTGTGTTTGCAGTCTACCCCAGAGGCTGAGGCGCCTTCATCGATTTCTACTGCCGCACCAGCTCTGTCGCTAAAGGGTCCTGCACTGGCAGGTCTGAGTGAGGTGGGTCTGAATGAGGTGGATCCAAGTGGTATAATTATATTTTTTATATAATAAAATTGATTTTTTTTATTTAGATAGCTATCATACTAATGATTTTTATTTATTATTATTTCAGATCAGTCTCCACCAATAGTGAGGTGAGGGCGAAGTCTATCGAAGAACCTCGCTCTAGAATATTAGAGACGTGAGCACCCGGGATAGCGTCTCCGTATTGAGATATCATTCGGCTATACCAGACCTATTAGGGGATGGTGCGAGCCATGGCAGACTAAGCTGGACATCATATGCTGCAGCTATGCCCCCGTGATGCTTTTCGATTGGCGTCACATTGTACCGGCTCAGAGAGATATTTTCTACACCTAATTACAGATAAAATAAATTATACTGTGAATATTTAATTAGCATGATATTCTTCTAATATTTGTTATTGGTAGGGTGTATTTGATATTATTCATTTGTGGAGGATTGCGTGCGTCGAGCTATGGACGTTCATTTATCTTTATATTTCAAGGAGTGTCATCACTACATCTATTAGCATTGGTACCATGTGATGCAAGATCATAGGATGGAGGCAGCGTGGTAGCAGCCTTATGACAGCATCACTATGGATGATTGGGCTCTCATATGCCGGCATTACGAGGATCTGGTATATCATGTTACATATCAAAAAAAAAATTTTTTAGAGTTTAATAATTGAATCATTTATTCTTAAATTCAGTTTGTTACCTACTAATTTGACTGCTAACTGTACAGAGAAGATATGCCCACAATGTCATAAATCGGATGAGACAGACCGTATCGCATTGTGGGGGTTCGAGGTCATTCGCTCGTCACATAGAGCAGATGATAAGTAATTTCTAATTAGTAGATTTTAATTCTTCAACTATTTAAAATTTTTTTAATTAATTATTCTCTAATTACAGAGAGATGCAGAGAGTGACGAGCTTTCTGATAGGATTGATATCTACCAGCGGATCCACCAGCGACGGTCAGGAGAGTAGATGACGGAGAGCTAGGAGCTTTTTGTAAAATTTTTTAATTATTTTTTTCATTCGCAGTTGATTTTCAGTATAAAATTAAAATAGCTATAACTTTAATTTTCAGAACCGTATGATAGACATCAGATCCCAACCTATCCTTAAGGGCTCAACCGCACCCACAGATAATGAGATTTATGATCAGATGCTTGGTACGAGACTTTGTTATGTTAGAAGTCTAGGGCATGGGATCGCTGCTCCCTCATCCTCTCGCTCGTCCAAGGCTGACATCCATACTGCCCGTGATGCTAGACTAACAGAGGTGCAGAGACAGGCTGAGTGACGAGCTGATGAGTTGACTGCATGCGTTGATGAGTATCAGCGGCTCCAGATCTAGATGATGAAGTGGATAGTGTAGATGGAGCAGATGATGCAGTTGATGAGGTAGTAGCAGGTCGATCTGAGCTCATCCGAGTACACCCCTTCCTCAGTCTGATCTCCTTCTGCAGATACCGACACTTGACGACCTATTTGTGTAGCTTTTTATTTTTATTTCAAATCACTTGTAATTTTTATTTAAATTAAATAAAATGATAAAATTTATTTATGAGTTTATTGTTTGAATTTTTTATTATAATTTTTTATTTTTAATTTATAAAAAATATTATAAATATAAATTAGATATATATATTCATAAATTATTTTTTTTAAAAAAATATGAGTAAATTATTAGCGATGAAACTATTTTCAATGAAATATTGGTCACCAAAAAATATATTGTAAATAAATTTTTTGATAAATTTAAAAATATCAAAATTTTATATTAAATTAATATTGATGAAAAATTTTCATCATAAATAACTAAAAATTTATTATCGATAAAAATTTATATCAGAAATTGCTATATTTATGATGTAAAATATATGTCATTAATATTTTTTTAAATTTAATTTTTTTAAATTTTTTTTATTAAATTAATAGCGATAAAAATATGTTCATTATAAATAATTATTAATAATAAAAATTTATGTCAAAAATTATTTTATTTACGCTAAAAAATTTACATCGCTAATATTTTTTTAAATTTAATTTTAATAAAATTTTTTAATTAAATTAATAGCGATGAAAATATTTTTATCATAAATAATTATAATTTATTAGTGATAAAAATTTACATAAAAAATTATCATATTTGTGATGAAAAATTTATGTCGTTAATATTTTTTTAAATTTAATTTTTATAAAAAAATTTAATTAAATTAATAACAATGAATAATATTCATTGTAAATAATTATTTTCTTATTAGTGACATCATAGTTCATTGTAAATTATCTTTTTTTATGACTAAAAGTTTTCATTGTAAATAGTTTTCATAAAAGTAATTTTTTTAACGACAAAAATTTTTCATCGATAATATCGATTATTGACGATGAAAATTTTTTTCATCGTTAAAAATTATCAACGACGTTATTATTTATGACCAAATATTAGCAATAATAATTTCATCGCTAATAACTATTAGCAACAAAAATTCATTAAAAATTTATCGCTAATATCATGCTTTGTTGTAATATCTATAATATGAATAAATGGTCAAAAAATATTACTACATCAGCAATTATTATATCTTCTGTACTCTAAACTAAAGAATAAAATACATACAAATAACACATGCAAGGACATAAGTTCCTAACAATCAGCAGCCTCTCTCTAAAATCTGTAAAGATACAAGGACATATTTGATTAAATACATTCAGCTCTCTCTGAAACCTACTATTTTTTTTCCTGTTGAGATACATGTAAAGTCACTATAAATAATTTTATAGCCATCAGCAGCCTAGTACTCATCCCCTATTTTAATATCATTCATATTGTCCAAATGATAACCAGTTTGACAGATATTAATCAAAAAGACAAATTTACTATTAATTGCCAGCCAAAATCTAGTTACATTCAACAAAAATTCTAACCCACTTTCAATAAACTGGACAATATACAGAATATATAAATCCATTTTCACATTTAACAAAACTGAAAAATATACAAAACTTAGAAATCTAGTTTAAACATGTATCACTATGTCATAATACATCCACAAAATATAGAGCTGATTCATTCATTCAATAAATATTGAAAATTCTCTCAGTTCTCCCCTTCACAGATTCAATTTCATTTATGACCAAGGTGATGTCTCTCTTGAGTTGGGAGACTGCTTCCTTGGCTTGAAATGATTTCTTGACCGACAGCACTGGCACTTGAGTTGGGAGCTCATCCATCTCTTCTAGATGCAAATTTCGATCTCCTCTTTCTTCCAGGATTCTACAAAAAATGACATATATTGTAAGTTTCTGTATAAATAACCATACAATATGAATCAAAAGCTACATTGTTGACCTTGTACACAAGACCAAATCAGTGGTGTTTTAAACATATGGGGGGCCACAAGTTGTATTAGCCTCACCTCGAACCTACACATCATATTTCTGTATAAATAACTCATATCATAACTCAAAACTTGATAATGGTAGATCTTACCTCTCTATCCATGTCTTTTCTCTTCTTATTTTTTCTGATTTTCAGGTCCGGACTTCTTGGCATCTTACATGTTTTGTAATTGTACCCATATTATAAGTGTAATAACCCATCCAAAAAAAAAAAAGAGAGAGGGGCTCATGCGCCCTACACATAAGAAGGGGATGGAAGACTCCCGATGAGAGTCTTCCTCTTCTCCATTTTCGATCGGGAGGAGTTCTAGGGCATGTTAGCCCTAGATTTTTTTGGGCTATAAGAAAGGGTGTCCTCTCCTCTCTAGTCACCTCATCTCAGAGCTGATTGATTGCCGACAAGAGCAATGATTTCTTGTGGATTCCATCAAGACCCCCTTGGCCAATCTTTGCCGATCCTTCGTCAGAGACAATGTGCGGACCTATAACCTCCTTCCCTCTTTCTTTAGGTCCAGTGTCCTGCATCACCACCTAGGATAGTGCCGGCAAGTTGCCAGACTTGTGAAAGGATAGGATCTCCCCTGTTTTAAGGTATTCTTTTAATATTTTTTTTGGCCATCGATGATTGTGATTGCTGCTGAAGGTGTCTCTTGATCGATGCTGAATGTCACCATTGGGCACCGACTAATGCTTCCCGACCATAGTCGGATGAAGGGGGGGAGTGGGATAGGGGTTCGGGTCTCTTGTTTTCATGAAGAAAAAGAAGAGAGAGGGTGCAGCTCTCTTTTCTCTCTTTCTTTTAATTATTTATTTTATTCTCTAATTAGATTGAGGAAAACCTATTAAAAAAAAGAAAGAAAGAAAAAATTAGGAGACTTGGAGTGGACCTTGGTGAGCCATCATAGAAGGTTTAAATCAAATTGTTCACACTTTATTATTTTTAATACTGAAATTAGTTTTGTAGGAGAGCAATTTTTTGAAAAGGAGATCACCTAGCAGATCTCTTAGCACTCGGTTTGTAAACTGAGGTGTGATCATACCAGCACTAATACACCAGATCCCATCAGAACTCCGTAGTTAAGCGTGCTTAGGTGAGAGTAGTGCTAGGATTGGTTACCCTAGGAGAGTCTTGGACTTATAATGTTTAGAGATTTTTTTAAAATTTTTTTATCCTTAATTGCATATGATTTTTATGTGTAATCCTAATCATGTAAGGATGCAATTATTGTACAAAAAGGTATCGAGCAAAATATCTTGATTTTGGATTCGTAAATTGAGGAGCTCATCGATTGCTGTATTTAGATTGATTATCGATAAAGGTAAGAATCTTCATACATAATCATCATTATATATGTTGTTTTTATCATTGGATTTGTATCGTTGAATTTATATCATTAGATTTTGATGGATGGATTTGTCATGCTTGAAATACAACTATTTCATGTATAATTTTTAGCATGAGTATATTATGTGTTGATTAGATATATGTGCACTGGTAATTGACAGTATGACTATATAGATCTAATATACTTATTTTAATCACATCTTAAACTGAAATTAATATGACAAATTCAACATGAAACAAAAAGATATGGTTTGAACTAGCTTCATCGTAAAATAGCCCGTCAGGAGCTTATGCCTGGGACAGCCTTCACGGGTTTGTACTTGGATCAGCCGACTAGGAGCTCATGCCTGATACAGTCTGTCAGGAGCTTATGCCTGGGACAGTCCTCACAGACTTTCATATGTGAGATAGCCCACCAGGAGTTTATACCTAGGATAGCCCACCAGGAGCTTATGCTTGGGACAGTCCGTCAGGAGCTCATGTCTAAAATATAAATTGAGAGATTGACAAATTTACGATCTTATTATTTTGAAGGTTATATAGCAAACCTTAGAAATTCGATGAATTTAGATCAGAGTGCATAGCAAAAGCATGATAGTTTAAATCATTTAAATTTGATCGAAAGATTAGTTCTAACTCGAAGGGTGTTAAGAAAGAGGATTGAAATTTTGAGTGAAAAAGGTTATTTAAGAGCTTTAGGATAAGATAAGAGTTTGTGCCCTTAAGGTTTTGAGTTTACAACATACTAATTTTGAGGATAAAATTATTTTAAGAGAGGAAGAATGTAATAACCCATCCAAAAAAAAAAAAAAGAGTGGGCTCACGCACCCTACACGCGAGCAAGGGATGGAAGACTCCCGAAGGGACATGCGCCCATTGAAGTCGAAGAGACGTCTATTTAGAAGAGGATGTTGTAGGACTACCATGCATCTGTATGGACCGAAGACCTGTGATAGAGCCCTCTGCAAGAGTCCATTGCGATTCGGACTCTTTAGGGGCTGCAAACTTCATATCCTAGGTCATTATGTATTCTGAATCTTGCACAGCGATCTAGTTCGTATCTCCCCTCGCATCTAGGGATCTGGGACTCACCTCTAGATTTGATCTTCCGACCTCAACATCCTAAGAATCAGGGCTTGGGATGTAGTACCTTGGGGCTATCTGATCTGGATCTAAAATTGGGGATAAGAGAGAGTTTCTGTGCAAAAAATAAAAAACAAATCATGCTCTTATGTCCCTTTACTCGTTGTCTTGGACAGCATCTCAGGCGCCCGCCTGCCAGCGACATCTAAACCCGATGGGCCTATGGGCAATCCGATCGCCATCTCGCCACATCAAGAACCCTCCATATAGGTCATCTTCTTAACCACCTCATGATCTACTCTAACATATTGTTTGGATTGGGGGTACATGGGGGTTCATAAGGGGAAGGGAGGGGAGGGTAAAGAACAAACCCCTGTTTGGCAAAATTTTTTGAGAGGTAAAAGAGGGTAGAGAAGGGTTCTCTCAACCCTTCTGTACCTCTCACTTACTCAATTTTCTGTACTCCCAATTTGTAGTGTAACGGAGGGGAATGTTCATGCTTAATTTTCATTTTCCTAACATATCCTTAATAAAATTTTAAAATTACAACTAGACTATTATACACTCTATCTTCCCAACCACCCCTTCGCTCTTCGCACAACTTAAAAATCCTATAGCCATCCCTTCGCCCGCAAGCCGTTCCTCATGCAAATCCGAATATCACGATCTTTGGAAGGCAGATTCCAGAGATTCACGATCTTTGTCAAAATATCACAAACATTAAATAGTACATCTATTAACGAGAAAAAATATATTTATCAAAATATATATAAAAGTTCTTCTATCTCTTCTTTTTAACTCCACTATCCAAACAAAGATAAGGTATTATCCTTTCCTTCCCTTTCCAAACAAAGATTTATTAATTCCCTTGCCCTCCCCTCCCTTACTCTCCATTACTCTCCTCTTTTCTTTTCTTGTGAACTCTCGTGTACCTCCAATCCAAACAGAATGTAAGTCATCCCTGCATCCCCTGCCGACACGCCAGCTGCCAACCGGCAAGTTCTCGCATGCGCTTCCATAAAAATGGAGGTTCTTTTTTTTGGCGATGGTGAAGCGTTGGGATTGCTGCGGCTTATTCGACTCCGTTGTGATTCTCGCTTCTAAGAGCGTGAGCTGGTCGAGGGAAATTGTGGTGACATGATCAAAACGATCTTGATCTTGCCATGAGAAGTAAGAACATGGCAGTCGTCTTTGTCCTCAATCAAGAAACTCAGCACGTCGGAATGAATTATCCGTGATAGCGGTATGACTCATAATTTATTCTAGTTTGCTGACTTTCTTATGCGATCGTTTTGATAATCTCACCACTGTTTCCCTCAGCCGGCTCCCTCTCTTAGAAGTGACAATCACGGTGGAGTCCAATAAGTCACAGAAATCATAACGCTTCACCGTCTGCAATCATAATTTCTTCGCTGCATGAAAAAAAGGGCCTCCATTTTTATGGAGGCGCAGGCGCTAGATTTGATTATCCATATCACAAGCTTTTGATTTTTTAGACATGTATAATGTGCGTTCATTTTCTTGTTGGTCTACACTCTATGAGTTCAAGAGGTTGTCATGTCAAATGATGAATTAAATCACTCAGATTGTGAAATGAATATATGTTTAATTAGTAGTTATTTAAATTTTGAAATTTTTGAATCTTTTAATATTGAAAGATATATTTTATTCTGTTATAATCTTATAGGGCATGTTTGAATCTGAAAAGACTGAATTGGATTTGATTTCATTGTCAATAATTATTAGAAGCTATTGAAGCTATGTAATTATTGTATGTCCGCTGCAAAGTCTTATTTATGCATTCCTGACGCTACTGCTCAATCCTTATGAATGTTGGTTGAACAATTCTACAGTTTCTGTTCAGTATGATGCTAATTTTGCACAGTCTGGAGCATTCCACAAGTTCCAGTTCTCCTTTTGGTTTGACGCCATTTTAACCGTCGAGTTCCAGTTCTCCTTTTGGTTTGACACCATTTTAACTGTAGAGGTGAATGCTTATGAACTTCACTTAGATGAAATTTTCCACATAAGGGCACAAAAAATATATATAAATGGTAAAAGTACTTTGCACATGCACGAGGGTCATCCGCCATGCACCTACACAATATAAATGATGCATATTACTGTATAATTTTTCATTCCTTGAACATATCCAACAGTTCTTCATGGAAACAATTGAACTAACAAAACATAATCTGTATGCGAATCCTTTTCAAATATGTTTTTGTTTGAGAGTCAAATCTTATGGTTCAGTTAGGGTGAAAGATATATTCAATTGAGGTATCTAAGTGACCTTGCTTTGCATAGATTGTTTCAGAAGAAAGTTTAGGGTTCGTTCAATTAACCACAAAAAAAAGTACTTCTTTTGCTTCTTGATTTTTGAAAAGCAAAAATTAAGAAGCAATGTTTGGTAACACCACAAAAAGCAAAAAATAAAAATCAAAAAAATAATATTTGATAACATCATAAAAAATAAAAATCAAAAAGCAATGTTTGATAACACCACAAAAAGCAAAAAGTAAAAATTAAAAAAGCAAAAATAATTATTTTTTTGTGAAAAATAATTTTTTTTACTTTTTAAAATTTATTTTTGCTTTAAAAAATGAGTGAAAAATTTTATCTCTTTTCCGTTCACTACGACCCCTCCTCCTCCCAGGTGCTCGTCCACCTCGCCCCCTTCGCTGCCTCCATCGCCGCCCCCGCCACCGTGGATCGCCTCTCCCGCCTCCTCTCCATATCCCCCACTGGATCCCTTCCCCTCCGCACCATCTTTCGAATGTAGAAGGAACTCGGCCTTTCTGACGACTTCAAGGGTTCGATCATTGCCCAAAATCCTACTATCTTTTCGCTCCGGAACAACCCACGGGAGCCCAACACCCATCTATTGGAGCTCGTCGAGGGGAACCCCAGCTCTAATTTTACACCGGTGGTGGAGGAGTGGCGGTGCTGGGAGATGACCAGGGAGGGATCCAAGGTGAATGAGATGGTGCTCAGATTTGGATTCAAGTATGGGTTCCCTCCCGAGATGCAGCTCATGCATTCAGCGAGAATTGGAGGGAAGGCAGCTGGGAGTGGAACTGGCACTGAAGGAGAAGGAGAAGCCTGATTCAACTGCTAACAACGTCTGAGTAGTGGTTCAGAAAGTGTGTGAGAATGCAGAGTATGGTAACAGCCAAAGTAATATCTAGCAAAGAGGTATGTAGTTAATCAATCTCTCATTTTTTTTTAAGTTAGATAATTTTAAAAAAAATTAGATAATCAGCCAAAGCAACTAGTTATCAAACATACTTTTTGCTTTTTTGCTTTTGTTCTGTAGCAAAAATCAAAAAAAAAAATAATAAATACTTTTTAGGAAGCAAAAATCAAAAAGTGTAATCAAATGCACCCTTAGCAATCAAATAATCACTTAAGGTTTAAAAAATGGTTAATTCTTTGAGTTAGTTTCATATGAAATGAAGGCATGCATGATGCTAATGCAGATCAGAGGCTATGTGATTTTGTTTGTTCTTGTGGTCTAATCCCCATATCGTCATATAACATTTGTTAACTGTGGAAATTGAAAAGATGGGTATAACCTACTAGATTTCTGTACATGTAACGAGTCAATTCTTCTGGAAATCATAACCTATAATATATCAAACTTTATAATTATGTAGAAAATTCAGTCTTAGAATTAGACTTTAATTTTCATAATCTAATTTGGCCTGATATTCAGGCCATCCATTCAATTATTGGAAACACACTTGCTTTTTAGTAACTGTAACAGCAATTTTTGAATAAAAAAATTTGAGAAAAGGGAACTCTTAATGTTTAAAAGATCAAAGTGCTCACTTCAACATGAAAAGGAAAATATATATATATTGCTGCACAATACATCGACATGTTGATGGTAAGACGATGGAGAGGAGGGAGGCAAAATAAAAGGATGATGCTTAAGCCTGTTGCTTGTACTTGATGTGCATATAGCTGTTGCTTAAGGCTCTGTCTTTCTGAAAAGTTTGCACAGATAAATGCTCTCCTGAAAATTTGGGAAAATGATTGAGAGGAGAATCCTTTATATGAATCTGAGACTTTTCTTTTCTTTCCCTTCCTTCACTTAAGGATACAATAGGGAAGTAAATGACAGATGTTATTAACGTTTACTGGATTCTAGTCGAATTGCTGAATATATTTCTCTCAAGGTTTGAATGTGTGAATTTTTTGTTGAAGTATCATTTGTAATGATTGATTAAAAAATGTGGAACTCTCTTTACCTGTGCTTCCTTTCTCCTTCTGCATACATCATTCAATCAACATGTCATTTCAAATTGATATCAACTGTGTTCTTTAGTTTCTCAGTTTCTTCTCTTGGTATGTTTGTGCTTTATTCGCTCAATGACGTGTTGATCAATATAAGAAAAGTGATTCGTTGTTCCTTTGTTGCCCTTTAATGTAGATTTTAGATAGTGTCAGACCTAAGCAATGGAATAGACAAATAGTAGTTATAGTGCATGGATTATATTTCATCATCTTATTGTTGCAAAGGCATCGGAAGTTTGTTACTTGTGGACTATGGTTTTTAAATAGTACATTTGAATGTGCTGAAGAAGGTGGTTGTTGCACTGAATAGTTTTTAATGTCACCAACTCTTTCGGTGCATTTGTGAGAGGATGGCAAGAAAATATGACATTTGTTTAAATGTCATTGTCAACTCCTGAGTGTCTGCTGAAGAACAATAAAGATGGTGGCATGGGGGCCTGTTGGGTGAAAAGAATCTGCTATTGAGCATCCTCCATGTTGTACTTGTGCAGAACCAGTGACAGTACGACAAGTGTCTTTTTGCATGTAAAAGATGAGACCTCCATCTGAAATTTTAAGTGCTACTGATAGGTTTCATCTGAATTAATTTTGCTTGCTCTTGCTGTTAGTTGGTAGGTATTCTAATGTGGTCTTCTCACTTTCTCTCTGTGCACTCCCTGAAGGGGGAGGGCATTAAGGGAGAGGCAGCTGAATTGGATCTCAAAGTTTGGGTCTTGGGGTTGAGTCAGGGCTGATTCTTTTGGCTTCAATTGCCAGGGTAAAGACAGATGGTGAAGGTGCAGCCAACCAATTAATGTTATTTTTATCTTTTGATAAAGTCAATGTGATTTTCATATGAAAAACTCTCAGATACTTGTGGAAACACCTTTCTTTAGCTTGAAATTAGAATCTCCTATGGATGGTGAAGGGAGCAACAACTGGGCTATATTTGATGTGCTCAAAGCTAATGCCAAGTGCTTTCCAGGCACAAATGTTGATAAGGTTGTGACTGGCATAGTTTTAATTAAGATGGTTCAGTTGAGGTCCAGCTATAGTGGTGGTTTCCACCGGCTTAGAAAATGCAATAAGACACACTCCATGGTGAATAAAAGGTGTTGCTACTTGCCTGACATGGGAAGGCAAAATAATGTGTCAATAACTACAAAGTATGTCTCATGTTTATAAGCTAAGAGCTTAAAAGAACTTTTTTCCTCAGAGTGGAGTGAGTGAATCTAGCACAGCGGAGATTGGGATTTATATTTGCTGTTAATGTTCAAGCTTGGATGAAGTGCGTCGAAAGAGAGAGAAGTATAGGAAATTTGAAGTTGTGTTATCCATGGAGAAAGTTTGATCACAGAACACAGGATAGAGTACTAGAAAATTGTGTTTGCTATCCCAAATAGTGATACAACTTATATAAACTATACTGTGTATAAAATATTTGAATAAGACCAACTGTTTGAGGCATGTAATGGTGGACAGTCTCTTTGGAGTAGATTTCACACTCTTTTTAGGTCATAGAAGTATTCACCAGGAAAAAGATCTGAAACTATAAATGTGCAAGAATAAAGTGATAGGTTGGATACACCATCTAGTAGACATAAGAGAACAAGATTATTGACAATAGAAAAGAGAGGAAAAACAAGAAGAAGAGGAGAAATACCCACTCAAGAAGTTTTAGAATTTTGAGTGGACGCGAGTCCTTTTATGTAAAGCCAAACATAAGAATTCTTACCTGACAGGTGAGTTATACAACTAACAATTGAATTTATAGAAATTATAAATAAGCCCTTTACTGTTACAATCCATTCAAACTTGTGGAGTAGGACATTTTGAAAACAAACTAATCATGTTGTATCCCGATCGCAATAAAAGATCGCCCAAATCTCAAAGTGTTTGGAGTGCTCAAGACTCTAAGAACTCTTGCAACTGATAATTTGATAAAACTGTTGCAACAAATAATTTGATTTGAGGTGGGCATATGGTTGGCAAGTCAACGTATCATGTAGCACTATTTGCAAACTAAGAAACTCCTTTGTTTTCCTACTAGGCTCAAGTTTTCCTAATGGCTTATGTATGATATGTAAGAATTTGTAAACAAATTTCATTAACTTGTCTACATTATCTAACTTAATTAGGGGTGAGTGTAATCTTATGAGGAATTTGAACCAATCTAGGTAGGCCAGGTGCCAGGACCATTCTGAACTTAAATACATATCCCTTTTCCTAATATTTGGTATAAAGTTTGTACTGAAATTGAAGTAGTCTTTAGCACTTGGAGTGCCAGAACTAGTTCTGCAATATCTAGGTGTAATAGTAAATTTGAGCTGGTATCATCATGCTAGGTGATGGGACAAGCTCAAACTTAAAAGCAGAACCCTGATCCTTGCAAGCTTCAGCCACGGCCAAGCTATTGAACCCTGGTTGCCCCCAAGCATTGCTCCTCTATTCTTGAACTAATTTTCATGGTTTAGTGTAATATGTTAGTTCGAAGAGAACAATGAGGTGCAACAACAAGAAATATCATTATCGTTTATGTAATGTTTGAAAAGCAGGGATGAAAAGGTTTACAGGAACCATAAAAAATTAGAGAGGGATATAGCATGGGAAATTATTCAAGATATTTAACGGCTTGCAGAAAATTATATGTGGAATTCAGATGTGGAAGGAGAGTTGTATACTTGCAAAGTGTGGGAGAAGAAGGGATGTTGTATACTTTCAAATTGTTAAAGGGCTGGGCTCAATGGATGCAGCACAGTGCAGGAGGTCCGCACGAAATGGAGACTTGAGTGGGAGGAATAATCTGTGAAGGTGAAGGCAGATAGTTTCCTCTAAGGTCATTAGATGAGGTAATATGGAAGCTAAGGTTTCTTCGATATATTGGCCAAGACTGAGATGAGCCAGGATCCTAGGCTATCTCAGCCCATATATAAGTAAATGGAGAAATTTGGAGGGAACTGAGATTGTCCAAAACTCAAATGATATATTTGGACCAAGATATTCAGATCTCAGCTGATATCATAAATCTGAGAATAAGAACTATATTAAGACTTATTTTTTTTTATTTTTATTAGCTAAGAAAGTCTTAAAGAAGTAAAAAATGATTAAAAAATATTGGTCGCTATGCATATCTATCTCATAAGCCAATATCTCAAATTTTATCAGTTTATGTCAGCCGATAAAATAGAGTTTTTAAAATGTTCACATGGCCACGATTCGAGGTCGGCAATGTTTGGTTTCAATTGATGAGTTGTGGAAAGCTTGTGTTGTTGGAACGATGACCAGAGGCTGGGGAAGTAAAGATTCTCATGTCATCCTTGGAATGAGACTGGCCTAAAGGGATGGCATTCGCTCCAGTAGCGCAAGGATGAACTTGGAAAGAAGATGGGAAAGAATGGTGAGCAGAACTGTATCTGAGTGCTGGGGAAGAAGATAGGAATAGAAGTTTTCTTTCTATTATCCCCAGAGCTTCTTTCTCCTATCCATCTCTTGTCTGATGCTAGATATGTAAAATGTTATGAGCAGAAGGCTATCCGTGGCTATTTAAATGTCACAACAAATATTTGAAATGGCAAACCAGAACTCTCAGATTATATTAGTTCGAATACACAAACTATAATTCCAATATTTTGGCATCAATGGATAACTGGAATTTGGTAATCACTTTTGATTGTTTGAGCAATTCTAGGAAATACTCCACTTAGTTGCTATGCCACATATATGTAAATCTGTGGAGACAGGTAGTTGTAATTTTCTGCGTCATTTTTTGGTGTTTTTTTCACTAGTCTGAGTCAATATGCCTGCTTGCATTTTCTTTAAAATCAATTTGCAGCTCTAATATATACGACTTCATGATGATCGATAAACATCTTTTAGTGTACTCATACTTGGAGAGGTTATTTGACAGAGGGGAAAGATAAAAAGCAACTTGTGACCTTTTCCCCTTGAGCTTTTGAGGTCTACTGGTTAGTTAACATATCTTGCTGGCATCACTCGCAATACTTCTCACCGTGGTTTTTACTATATCAAAAAATGAGATGTCCTGCTTTTTGGGTCTAATGGTTGGTTAACACAACTTACTAGCGTGGCTTGCGATATTTGTAACCATGCTTTACAATGCAAGAAAAATTGGATGTCTGTAATTCTTTTCCAATCAGGTATGCTATTAGAATGGATGAGATCATTTGCGGATGGTAAAGGTATAAATGCTAGACCAGCAGATATCATTGTTCTTTTTCTCAGTTTTTAACAGACTCTAAGTTTCCCACCTTGACTTCCATAACCAAGGAGCACAATTTCTGGCTTGGATCTTGTAAGTACTGGTTACATGAAAACTACTTTGGCTACAAAGGAGAAAATAGATCAGCTATTAAGGTTATGTCCACAAATTAGCTGGTCTTATTAGGGTATTCATGACATATTAAGGAATTGCATTTTGGTAGTGTTTTGTTCTCATCATTTGCAGTAGTGAGTTTCTATAAATACTCTAGGTTTGAAGCTGACTTGTTGAAGGCATCAAGGCCATGTTTTGTTACCCTGGATATCAACAGCCTCTTTGGTGACAGCATAATTTGTTTATGCTGTTAGTGTTAGCAGTTGTCTATTAGAAGCACCATCTTGGAAAAAGTAACTCCTGCAGCTATGAAGATTTATCACCATCAACCATTAATTTAATGTTTTGTAAACTGTTTGATTCTTTTTGGCGAAGTCATGTAGGTGAATGCTCAGTATAATTGAAAGCAAGCATCAATCAATAACAAAATGAGTGGTTAATTTCTTGTATGCTTTTTCAAGCGGTTCTCTGAAATTTTACAAACTGACTCACAGAGAAGTGGTGTCTTATCATTTCCTAAAGGTTAAAAAGTCCATCTATTGATGCTTGATTTGTTTAATAACGCAAATTCACTTCAATTTGATGGGTATTAAACTAATTAGAGAACCTTGCCGATCAAAAATATGATTTGCAGGTGGTCCAAGAGCTATTTTTTGTAAAGAATTTTTTGGATTAATCTGGGTCTCTCTATGTGATTGATATGAGACGCATAGAAATTGTCTCAGCATAGAAATTGCCTCAGGATAGTAAAAGGTACGTCATCATTAAATCAATTTGTGTGGCTTCATTTTTATCATCTAGATTATTCACATATATTCATCCAAGGTAAAAAAAAAAAGAAAGAAGAATAGGGAGAGAAAGAAAAAAAAAATAAAAAAAAGATAGAAGGTAACAAACAGAGAAAAAATAAAAATAAAAATAAAAGAAAGAAAAGAAAAAGTAAAGAAATAAATAAAGGTAACAAACAAAAGGAAGATAATAAAAAAAAAAAAATCTCGAGAGTGATAATTCTTACGGCATAACACCATCTAGTGTGTGTGTGGAGGCATTTCAACACAGATGCCTCCATTTGTCATGTGTCACCAGCGATGTCTGCCATGTATATAGGAAAAAAAATGGCTGTCTCGAAATTGCACGCATATTGAAGCTTCATCTCCATGGGGAGTGAAAGAAACTGTTAGGATAAAGCCATGGTAGGGGGTCCATGGAGGGTTAGGGGTTGATGATGGGGATTGTAGCCTGAGAGCTTTTCTATTTGGCCGCTAGAAAAAACAGTTAGGACTTCTTACACCACCGCAACTTACTTGAGAAAAAATTCAAATCACAACCTAAGAAACCTCTAGTGTATCTCCACTATTCCTATCCCACAAATCTCTGGAAAAGAGAATGAAATGAAAAGAAAAAGAAGGGAAAAAAAAAAGTTGATCACAAAGAGAATGAAATGAAAAGAAAAAGAAAAAAAAAATTTGATCATCTACGTGGGGAAAGGTCGTTTCTTTAATATTTTTTCCGTCTTTTGTTCATTTTCATTGATTTTTCCTAAGTTTCCAGTCCATTTTCCCGTCCCAAGGAGTCCAATCGGGTGGGAGTCTTGGGGCGGCCGAACAGGAAAGCTCGGATGATGTCTGGGCTTTTGTGTTGGGTATTTCCATCGTTGTGAGTCTTAATCACATGCGGTGCTTTTTATCAAAGTCAACAGCAAAAGCAGCGGTCACTATTCTCTGCTCCATTGACGCTTGGGTTTATGAAGACTATTGAGCACAAATCTAATCAAGGAGAGGCGCGGAAGACGTCAGAACAAGAATCCAATTTGCGAGAGAGAGTCATGAGGTTGGAATTGTCATTGTCTGCTTTGTATTTGCTTTGTGCATTGTGCCAAAGCAACAAGAATGGTGAAAGACTTATTCTGAGTTACCATAGCATTGCTCATTCTGAAATTATCATCTCTTTGTAGCTTGAAATGAACTGTATAATTCTGGTTGGTTGTCTAAGGAAAAGTGTAGGGTTTTGGTGCCCCATAACCATGGCTTCCATATCCAATGCATCGAGTGGTAGTTGATTGCCCAGAGCTCTTCTCCGACATATCGAGCCAGAATGCCACGTAGCGGTGCGCACCAAGAGGAATAGTCCAGCCATCATTGAGCCTTAGGCAATGGCAGATAGACTGACAGAAAAAAAGGAAAAAAATTGAAATAATAATAGTCCAAATGGAGGCTTTGTAATAGCAGTGGATGTTGGAAAAGTTACCATATATATATTTTTTTAATCCTCAAAGTTACGATATCATTATAAACTTAACATTCTTTATCATATCATTATAACCTTAAATTGATTTCTATGAGTGTTTTAAACAGTAAATTTTTGTTATAAATTCTTTGTATGCATGTACGTATGTACATATGGTTACATAATTGTGCACACTAGGCATGTACATATATACGTATATGTGTTATTAGGCCATGGTTGGGAGAGAGTGGTAATGTACTTCTTTTAAAATTATTTTTCTTTTAGTACTTGCTTGAATATTAAATAAGTTTGTAAAATTTTTTGAATTTTGTGGTGTTAAGTTTTTGGATTTTATTAGCTTTCTGTTTTATCTTTAAGTGGATTATGAACATATTGTCGGCGCTGCCATTGAAAAAATTAGAAGTATGATAAGAGATGATCGAAGGAGAAGGGAAAGGAGAGATGAAAGGATTTAAAAAAAGTTAAAGATAAAAATAGTAAGAAATGATTGGTTGAGAACAGAATTTTATGGAATTAGATCATCGAATCTTAGAAGATTTGTTCGATAGCTTATAATACTTGCTATGCAAAAAAATATAATTTTTTTAATTATTTTAATTATTTTTAAATATATATAGAATAAATATAATAAAATAAATATATAAAATTAAATATTATTTTTAAAAATTTAATTTCATACATCACATGTGGTTATAAGTTAGTATTGGTGAAAACTGAGAACCAGATATAGCTATGTAATTTGAAATGGGAACTCTCATTTCAGAGTAGGCTAAATCGGCTAACTTTTCGTAGGCATACTATTGCACAAAACGTGTTCATTTATGAACTATGACGTGGGATACTTGCCTTGAAGACTTCATTGAGCCTTAGAAGTTCCAAATTCCAAGCTTTTTGGCCCCTACTTAACTTTAGACGCTCACCCTCTCTTTTTACTTCCACATTCTACGTATGCCCAGTGCCCAAGCCTTAGACAAACAAGGCCTAGTGGCCCCAGTATTTGGATACCTTGACTGTAAGACAAAGACTTGCATATATTATCCCATCCTTCTAGTCTATAGCTGATCAAACTTGGTGCCCCAAATTCTTTTTTGAATTGAGAGAAGAAGCCTGAGAAATGCCCCCTGGACCTGCTTATATAAGCAATAGATGACTTTGTGCTTATTTGAAATGATTGCACTACTTATCATAATATTCATTCACCGAACTTAGACATCGTCTTCTCTCTGGCAGCCTTTTCCTATATTTTAAGGATCCATTATTGACCTTCCAACAACTAGCTTGCACCTTCCTAGCATCCACAAAGAAAGAAAAAGATTGAAAAATCTGATGTGGATCAGCATCATCATCTAAATTCTAATGTTCTTCTATAATGATAGCTACATATATCTTTGTATATACCTCTATTTTAAAGTGCAGCAGCTTGAGCTAGCCAACCAACTAGGTCAAAATTTTCCAATAATATAGAGAGAATAATGTTGCGACCAAATATAATGGAGTATAGTGGAGTTCGAGGATGCGCACATATGCGGCATGCATGCTGATGAATCTCAAAGGATTTAGATCGGGAACAATTTAGAACTTAAAAGGCACTGTCACTGGCCCAGAATTGAGACTCTGGATGAAGCTTTTTTGAGAAAAAGGATGGCATCTACAATCAAGGAAGCAAGAAAAAAAAAATTGAAGAATAACAAAATTCATTTTTCATTCGCTTTATCACTCGCGCTTACGTAGCAAAATGGCCGTTCGGTTTCAATTTGACAAAGTTTGGACAGAGTAATTAATAATCAGATTTAGTAATTATAATTAAACAAGGTGGGACAGGGACGGCTCAACATCTTTAGAGGTCTAAAGCTAAAAATGAAGGCGGGACCAGGGAGGGGCCTTCTTCCGGACTTCGACTTTCAAGAAACGAAGGCGGACCGGCAGGTCGTCGGCCCGGCGCACAACCAGGGTGGAGGGGGAGTGTCGAAAAATAAAAAAAAATGAAGAAACTTACCGGTGGAGGCTGAGGGGTGGATCGGGACGCCGGAGGTGGAGGCTGGACGTCTGGACCGAAACGCCGAAGATGGAAGACGGAGGCTGGACCGCGATGTCGGATGCGCGCGAGCGGGGGGCCTCCTGAGGGCGGGGGCCTAAGGCAAGGGCTTCAGTGATCTTGCCCTTCAGCCGCCCCTGAGATGGGGCATCCAGTTGGCTATATTAATTCAAGATAATAAGAGATATTCAATATAAAAATAAATTATTTTATGTTTGTGAATATTTAGCCCTAAGCAATATTTATTTTCTAACTTACTATCACTTTTATCATATTGGTAGCGATAACTAACAAACGCACCTCTAAATCACATAATGCACCAAAGATACACTCTCATGATGAATGGTATGCTATCAGAAGGAAAATGGTCATAGAAAAGTGAGTCTAAATAACGGTAAGTACACAAAACGAGCAAACAAAAGTAGATATGGTATACGGTGTGCAGCATTCACATTATTCGTTACAAAATCTATCGTATTTATATAATAATAATAATAAAATAATATATAAATATTAGAGATAGTATTCCGTATTAATATATTAGATTATAAAATAATCTTCTATAATTTCATATATCAAATTTTATTTTTTTTATTTTTTATATAATAATATAAAGTAATACAAAGATATTAGAAGTGACATTTCCTATTAAGAAATAAGATTATAGGATAATCTTCCACAATGTCACATATTAATTTTTTTATTTTTATATTTTTTTTCAATAAAAAATATAAATATAAATAATATGATAAAAAATCTATCTATTTATATAATAATAATAAAGCAATACACGAATATTAAAGATGACATTCCATGTTGACATATAAAATTATAAGATAATCTCCCGCAATACCACATATTAGATTTTATTTTTTTATTTTTTTATTTTTTAAATAAGAAATAAAAAATAAAAGTATAAATAGTATGATAAAAAAAATTATATATCAATATAATCATAATAAAATAATACACAGGTATTAGGGATGGCATTCTATGTTGACATGTAAGATTATAGAAAAATCTTCTGCAATGCCATATATTAAGTTTTATTTTTTTATTTATTTTTTATTTTTTAAAAAAAAAATATAAATATAAATAGTATGATAATAAAATAATACCAAATGTAGCAATCTTCACTGATTTGAAAGTCATCTTTGGAAAAAAGAACTCCCAGAGACTCTTTTGATCTCATCATGAGATTAATTAGTGAGAGCAATTTTTAATATAAAATATTATCATTATTATCAATTAAATCCTCATAATATGGGGTTGAGTACTATTCAATGATATTCCAAATTCTCAATGCCATAGTAATTTGGCATGCATCCATCTAGACTACACTACAAAATTTCAAATCTATATAATAATAATAATAAAGTAATACATAGGTATTAGGAGTAGCATTTCGTGTTGGCACATAAGATTATAGAAAAATATCCCGTAACGTCATATGTCAAGTTTTTTTTTATATATTTTTTAAATAAAAAATATGAATATAAATAGTATAATAAAAAAAATAATACCAAATGTAGCAACTTTCACTAATTTGAAAACCATTTTTGGAAAGAAGAATTCTTAAAGAACCTTTTGATCTCATCGTGAGATTAATTGGTGAGAGCCATCTTTAATATTAAATATTATCATTATTATCAATTAAATTCTTACAGAGGTTGAGTACTAATTCAATTATTTTCAAATCCTCGGTGCCATAGTAATTTGGCATGCATCCATCTAGACTACATAAAATTCTAAATTCACTAGCAGTCAGTTGTTAATTTTTGTAAGCACGATTTGCAAAACCACATCATATATTGTAACACAAGTTTGATAGCCAAACTTGAGTTTTTGAAATGTAACAAACCCTGATCGGATCCAGACCTTGCCCGTATTGATAGATGCACAAATCCAAGAGACATGGATTAGAATCAATTCAATCACTTCATGGTTATAAAAGAAAAGCTAGAACCAAATTAAAAATGACAATCAGGCTATGTTGGATCGGATAGGATGGATATGTTATAGATCAAAAATATATTAATTTAAATTTGATTTATTTATTAAATACATCAAAAATTTAGATTTGAAACTAATTATTTTATTAAATAGAAACCATCTATAATATGTTGAAGGATTAAATCGGTTAAGCATTACCACTATTCATCAAATGACCAAATTAAGGAGGCTTCCACTCAATTGACAGCAAAGTCCATGAGCTAGAAACTAGGATCAAAAGGTGCCCCCCGGGAAGCCACGAGCCCATAGTAATTGACCACCAAAACCGTCGAGCCCACGGTGACCGGGAGCCGCCCACCGACCCAGCCTCCTGTTCCGATTTATAAATCCCATCTCTCCCCCTTTTATTGTCGCCTCACCAAACGATCAATCACTTGTCTCTAGCCTGTTTCTTTCTTCCCTCTTCTACCAACTAAAGATGTCGGCCTACTGCGGAAAGTATCACGGTAAAATCCCCAGATCTCTTCTTCTCTGTTGCCCTTGATCAAGGCTTGTTTCTCTGGCTTTTAGAGGTCTTGGTTTCGAGATCGTATGTATGTTTTGAGTGTTTGATCTGAAGGTGGAAAGGGTTTGGAGTTAGATCTGGTGTTTTGGTTTTTTATGTTGTTTTATGTTGTGGGGTTTGGATCTGTGAGGATTATATGGCGGTGGATTTGATGAAGGCTTCTCGTTTACTTGTTTTTGGATTGGATCTGGTCTTTGATTTATGGCTTTTGGATCTGTGATGATTATATGGCCGTGAATTTGATAAAGGCGTCGCTTTTACTTGTTTTTGTGGATGCGATTTGTTGTCTTATGAGATGGGGTTTGGATCTGGGATGATTGTATGGCGGTGGATTTGATAAATTTGCGTCTCTTTTACTTGTTTTTGGATGTTTTTGGATGTGATTTGTTGTCTTCTGATTTTTCTTTGTTTCTTTTCCGGTTATTTGTTTTCTTTACTCTTTCCTGCTCGACTTTTGTGGTGGTAGGGGTTGATCTTTACAAACTATTTTGGATCTGTTAAAAGGGAACAAAATGAAGAAAAAGATCTTTTTTGATTTTTCTTTGTTTCTATTTCAAGATCGAAGGTCCTGGTTTTTGACTGGATCCCTTTTTTACTGAATTATATTTTTTGCTGCTGCTTAAAGTAGTTAAGTTTTGTTTTATTTGATTTTTTTTTTTTTTTTGTGGGGGGGGGGGGGGGCAATCGTACTCTAATGATGGACTTGCTCGTAGATCGGGAGGTTGGATCTTAGTAAACTCTGTTTCTTCTGAGTTGAAGTTCCATATCTATTTAATTCAGTGTGAAGTAGTTTTCCATGTTGAACTTAGAATTTCGACTTTATTAGATTCCGTGATTCTAGCAATTATTCGCTTTAAGTTTGTGAATTTATATGTCAACTGCATGTGTGCATATATGTATCTTTTTTTGGCTATTTTGGAAGTAATAAAAAGGCTTTTCTGTTCTCCGTTACTTCAATATATCTTGTTCTTATGCACTGTTCTCTTTGCTCCATTCAATTGAGTTGCGGACTTGCTTTTGGGTCTCTTTGTGCAGCTGAATTTGACACTAATAGATTTACAACTATGTATATTCGACTTGTTTTGCTCCGCTTCAGTTTGGATCATTTGATGCGATTAGCACATTATCTGATCGGGACAAATAGCTATATTTCTCGATTTCAACATTTTTTTCTCATGCTTGACACTTGTTAGTAGTTTCCATCATGACAAACCTTATCATTTTTATAACTGTTGGCCTTGTGAAGCATTCTTTGCTACAGATCATATTGGTTACGGTGAGTAAAATCATTGGTCCAAGCAGTTTCTTTCCCCGATTCTACTGTGTAGGGCCCTGCTGCCTATCCTCGAATCTTTTGCACAAGACAGCATCTTTTAACTATTCATTGCACCTGATTATTATCAGCTTTATCATTCATGGAATTTCTCTAAATTCATAGTTTCCTGTTTATACTTCTAGGCTTCTAGACATCTGCAGTATTCGGTTATATTTGTGTATACGTTTGCTATGTATATGATGACCAATATCTCATTCTATATGGTTGGCATCACTGATTCCAAATCTCCTCAGAAACTTGTCCTTGCATCCGCCATCTAATTATTCTCTATCAATTTTTTTTTTCTTTTAAAAGACCTGCTTCCCTGTACCTGCATCGGACCCAATGCGGGTA
This sequence comes from Elaeis guineensis, assembly GCF_000442705.2. Classification (NCBI taxonomy): domain Eukaryota; kingdom Viridiplantae; phylum Streptophyta; class Magnoliopsida; order Arecales; family Arecaceae; genus Elaeis; species Elaeis guineensis. The sequence goes on from NC_026000.2 coordinate 132,540,025, forward strand.
ACCAACTAACATCATCATTGCAGTCCTGTAAATCTTCCTGGATAATCTCATTTGTGTGTGGCTATCATGCAAGATTTCCTACAAGTTGCATCAGCATTATTCCATTGGATTAGATGCATCTTTTGTCCTTGATTTTGTTTAGTTCCTCATTCTGGACCATGTTTTCACTACACCCAGTTTTGGATCTTCATATCATTGCAGCCTGGTAAATTTTCCTGGAGAATCTCATTTTTATGTGGCTATCATGCAAGACTTTCTACAAGTTGCATCAGCATTATTCCATCAGATTAGATGCATCTTTTGTCCATGATCTTGTTTTGTTCCTCATTCTGGACCATGCTTCCACCATGCTTAGTTTTGGATCTTTATATCTAGTTGTACAAATGGGGCCATGTTAATCTCAAGACAACCAGAAGTTGTCTGTTATCTATTTACATATGTTGTGAGAGGACAAGTGAATTCAAATTTAAACTAGGAGGTGCTTTTGCTGTATTTTGTTTTTTATCGAGTTGACAGGAGTAGGATGAGAAAGTGATAGTTAAATCTGAACCATTTGATTGATTTTGATTATTTATTGGTTAACATATATAATACATTTTATGAATTTTTCTTCTCCTATCAGTTTGACATAGTGTTTGTCTAACTGGTTTTATACCTAGTTCAAAGTTCTTGTTTTTCTTTGTCAATTTTAGATTTCCCTTGGTTTGACATAGTAGTATCTTCCATGGTCTTAAATCCAAGTGGGACATCTTGTGGGATGCCAAATAGGGCCCTGTTCCAGGTGTCGGCACAGGAATGCCCTGCCATTGTTGCTAACACATCTTGGGACATTCCGTCCCAAGATAGGGAGGGATGCTGGCGCATCCTATTCCATGGGAAAATTGGGACAGCCTCCGTTCCGTGGGATTTAAAATCTTGATACCTTCCGGTGTTTGAGACTTGAATCATTGTGTTTCAAACTTGTAGTCTCAATCTTTCTGTATCTTTGTTTAGATAGTGTTTCTCAACCTCAACCAGCCCCCAACCCCCCCCACCCAAAAAAAAAAAAAAAAGACAATCTTGTCAGTTATTTTTGTTCCAAATTGCAGCACTGTCTATGATGTTACTCTGGTTACTGTCTTTGTTAAAGATGCTGTATTTTTTCTTGATTTCACTTTACAAGACAATCAACCTTTTGGGTGCATTGTTGTCTGATTCTTTGTGAATGCTTCTGTGACATCTTGAACATTTAGTTTTTGTATTTTTGATTATTTTGATACTTCTTTTTCAGATGTATTTTAATTGTTGCAGTAAATTCAATAGTAAAGTCTGTGTCTTGTCAATGCACGAATTGCAGCAATATCTTTTCGTTTAATCCAAATATCTTGCATTTGAAATATAATGGTTTTTGTGCTCTGTGGATGAATATCAATGTGAGATCTGCAATATGAGTTTTTCCTTGCTCCATTCAAATTTCTTGGCCTCCATATATTATTGCTTGATTTGTCTTTTCGATATTGGTTTCCTGTTGCACCTGGAAAACATATGTTTCAATGTCTATATTAGAAACACCAAATCTCTTGTCAAGGTTCATGCATATGCAACCAGTTTCATTGGTTTACATTGAGAATCTGATTATCTGTGTTATCCTCCCTTATGGGCAGCTTATCCATTGGTTAACACTGCCTAAGCGGACTTGATTTGTGCGACCACAGATGAAGAAAACACATGTTTCAGTTCCTGAGTGTAGACTCCATAGGATTGGCATGTCCTTTGTAACAAGCTTTCTTTATGCATAAGAATGGCTGCCTAGGTGGGGCCGCATAACGCACCTGCCTTGACATTTTCCATAATATTTGAGTATGTAGGATGAGATCAATTTATATTTTCTGGATTTCTTTTAAATTAGAATATATCGAAAACCTTGAGAGAGAGAGACAATAAGCCATCTCATTAGTTGCGTGGCTTTTCATTATTATTGTGCATGGCATTGGAGTTAACTAATTATCTGATTTTGGAAGGGGGACCCATATATCATATGTTAGAATGGCCCTAACTCTTTTGGAATGCTTGGCTGGTCTTAAGATTTTTTTTTTTTTTTGGGTGTTGTCTGCCACATTTTGTATTTTATTCTTCAATTTTGCATGTTTTTTTATAGCAGTATTTTTCATCTTCTTCCTAAATTTTTCTGAATGCTCTATGCTCAATTGGAGATCTACTTTATCTTATGTTTCTGTCTTCATGCTGTTGTATGTTATGAGCCTATAATTTCATTGGTGCTAGGGATAGGTTCTGACTTTGATCTTTTTGCAGATGAGCTCATTAAGAATGCTGCCTACATCGGCACCCCAGGCAAGGGGATCCTTGCAGCCGATGAGTCTACCGGCACAATTGGCAAGCGCTTAGCCAGCATCAATGTTGAGAATGTTGAGGAGAACCGCCGTGCCCTCCGTGAGCTCCTCTTTTGTACCCCTGGTGCTCTCCAATACCTCAGTGGTGTCATCCTCTTTGAGGAGACTCTTTACCAGAAGACTAAAGATGGGAAGCCTTTTGTCGAAGTCTTGAAGGAGGGTGGAGTCCTTCCTGGTATCAAGGTGGACAAGGGCACCATCGAACTTGCTGGCACTAATGGTGAAACCACAACCCAGGGCCATGATGACCTTGCCAAGCGCTGCCAGAAGTACTATGAAGCAGGGGCACGCTTTGCTAAGTGGCGTGCCGTCCTCAAGATTGGTCCAACCGAGCCATCTCAGCTAGCCATCGATCTAAATGCTCATGGGTTGGCCCGCTATGCTATTATCTGCCAGGAGAATGGCCTGGTACCCATTGTAGAGCCTGAGATCCTTGTTGATGGGCCACACGACATCAAACGTTGTGCTGATGTTACAGAGAGGGTGCTTGCTGCTTGCTACAAGGCACTTAACGACCACCATGTTCTCCTAGAAGGGACTCTCCTGAAGCCCAACATGGTAACCCCAGGGTCAGAGTCTGCAAAGGTGGCACCCGAGGTGGTGGCTGAGTATGCTGTGCGGGCTCTCCAAAGGACGGTCCCAGCTGCTGTGCCAGCTATTGTCTTCCTCTCAGGCGGCCAGAGTGAAGAGGAAGCGACCTTGAACCTGAATGCCATGAACAAGCTGGGGGGAAAGAAGCCCTGGTCACTTTCTTTCTCATTTGGCCGTGCCCTGCAGCAAAGCACGCTCAAGGCTTGGGCTGGGAAGGTGGAGAATGTGGAGAAGGCGAGGGCTGCTTTCCTTGCAAGGTGCAAAGCGAACTCAGAGGCAACACTTGGGAAATACAAGGGAGATGCTGCTGGTGGTGAAGGCGTCTCTGAGAGCCTTCATGTGAAGGATTACAAGTATTGAGCTTGGTCTGTTACTGGAACCACCTATCTTTTTTTGTTAGTAAATGTTGAGAGGGAGATGGGAATGGATTTTCCTCGGACTAGGGTATCTTTCTCCTTAATGCTTTAAATGTTTTTAATAAGTTTGGAAGGCATTTGCTGCCTTCAGTGTACTGTCTTAGCTGTTTATCATACTTATTGGTTTTGTTGTTCGTCTTTCTGGCATAATTGGTTGCTTCTTATTAGAATTTGACATTGGATGGTTTGCTTGATTGGTGCTTGTACTGTTCCTTGTGCTGTTTTCGGTTTTTGGTTTCTTGATATCATTATTTCTTGTTATGCCACCACAGCTGTTGAGGCTTGCTTTTTCTTGGCCTTAATTGGAGGGGGAATTTTTTTTTTTTTTTTTTTGGGTGAGTCATAAGCGGGACTCTTTGGTATCAAAATAAAAATGTTCCAAGGTCTTGGGTTCTAGGCTATATCTCCTGGTTGACCTTTTCTCAATATTGGTCTTTTTTTATCGAGGAATGTGCTTTAAATAATAGCTTTAAAGTGAACTACAGCTTAACTTGAAATTTGATGTTTACTCAAGAAACATTGACATTAAACATGAGCCATCGATGAATCAAGATCTCATCGACACATTGTCAACGAGAAGGCTATGATTAAGGCCACAAGTTCTTGTAATTCTCATGTGAGCATAAGAATTTTTTAAACTACACAGAATTTGTTACTTTGTCTCTCAAGCTCTCAAAATGGAAGCCATTTATGGGATCATCGGTGTTGATTGTCTTCGAATATCCTAATTGCTAGATCAAACAGGATAAGGGGCACCATTTTAAATATCATTGTTGTCTTGGTGTTTATGTTCTTGGGCATGGCTTTATTTCTCTCGATCCTATAATGCTAGTAATTAGGTGACACAAACTAGTCAAGCAAGATTGGTTAAGCCATGTTCTTGTACTGTCTTAATTTGCAGACATAATGAGTGTGTAAATTTGTGCATGAAATTTGTGCATGTCTGCAGATTGCTTGTGCTGTAGGTTTGTTCAATTCTATTTAAGAAAGTAAAGGAGGTTTGGCAAGCACAGAAAATTGGATTTTTTTCACTTTTCTGCATACTTAGTTTCTTGTTGGACCTCTCTATTCTGGATTTGTATGTTCACTGCATCATGTTTTCTCTTCTTTTTTTTTTTATTATTATTATTCATAAAATGGAGCACTCGTACAAATCAAGTATGAAGGCAACAAAAAATGTCAGAAAAAAAGATATCCCAAAGTGACACCAGCAAATTATAGCATCAATCTAAAAGGCTCCTCCTTAATGCTTGGCTATAAAATTGGTGATCCAATCCATGATGCTCTTCATCTCACAATAGATATGTCTGGTGTTCACAAAAATATGTTGTCTTCCTTTATCTTTGCGCAAGTTTGAAAATAATGACAGTTACACATTGTAAGAGTTTTGGAGGTCCTCTGCTATGTTATATGTATATATCAGGTTTTCAAATAATGCCTGTTATTTAGCCATTATCTTGTGATCAGGATATATGTTATAGGAATAATGGTCCTGAGCTGAATTATTCTAGGTTTGGTCTGTAAATAGCAGAGGATGGAAGCTAAATAAGAACAACTGTATTTTAACTTTTTATTTCATCAATCTGAAGTAGTAACCCTTTGCCCTTCAGAATACTTCTGTCCTTTTATTGGCAACAAGGACTTGTATAGCTAGAATAAAATCAGATTTGACTTTTTCCGATATAAGGATTTTTTTTTTCTTTTGAGAAATATAAGTAAATTATTAGTCAATACAAATATGTAAATAAGAATAACATTTAAGACAGGTTTAAAGGTAACTCAATAGACAGATTTAAGATCTTTTTTTTCTCCTCTCCCTACAAGAATGAGCTAAGAGAGATCCAGTTGATATGCACCAGGTTGAGTTTGCTATCTTTTAATTCTGAAAATCTTATTCCCAATCCTATAGATTCAGCAGGATTACAAGCAAGCTCGACTAGCTTTTCTCAACACTTTGCAAAAGCTCCTCTCGGACTTGAATAACCCTTTCACATGATGAGTTAAGTTTGAGTAGCTTGCTACTTGGCAGGACTCGGTTCATTTGCAGACAAGCTTCTTGGGACAGAGGATAGCACAATAAAAGTAATCTCTCATCCTTATGAAATGTAGGGTATTCAAGATCATGAAAGGAAGCTTTTTTTTTTTCTTTCACCTCTTTATATAAGGCCTTAAGCCTGTATTTTCAAGCATCAAACAGCCACATCAATTAGTTGTTACATGCACTTTGGCTTCATGTCTTGGATGTGAGTATATGTCCAATCATTAGATTCTTTAAATATTTAATAATTATTCTGGAAGAGCCTTGTCCAAATTGTCATACCAATATTTGTGGTTAAAATTCGAAAGCCATATTTTAGGCTAAATTGAGGGGTCAAGGTAATGTAGTGCTATATCTAAAGAGTTGTATTAGTTTATCTAGAGCCTAAGTTAGGGTGGTGAGCTAAGAAAGATAATTCTCATTGCAAGAAGGCAACCATGATAGGAGGATGATCAAGCAGGATACTCAATTCCTCGTTTTAGGTGATATATACAAGGATGAAAAAATATATTTCTTCATCTAGTTATTGGAGTATAGAAAGATGCAGACAGATTAATTTGATAAAGTGCTGTTCCATAGGAAGTAGCTGTCCATTTTAGACAATCTAAGATATTTACTTGATTATATGTGCTCATTATATAATCGATCAAAGAATAGCTAAGAAACTCAAGTCACCTGCACACATACAGACAGAGAGGTTATTACACTTGATTTTCTCCATTAGTAAGAGAGATCTGGTCTCAAATTTACAAGCTATCCGTGACTCATACAATCATGTCCTGTGATTTAATGCATCCCATGCCATACAAGGCAGCATGATTTTTTATGATCAAGGTCTTCTCCATTTCAGGGTTAAACTGGAGAGATCTAGTCTCACTCACAAGCTAATCATGATTCATGCAACAGCCTTTGATTTCATAGACCTCCATGCCATACATGGACAGGATTCGTCGTAATGCATCATGTCCACAAGCAGCTTGTTATTTTAGAATAGACCTCCTAGGGTTCTGCACTGGACTGAAGAGGATTCTAACAGGAACATCGATTGCTCCAAGACTTATTTGCCATAAATTATAATTATTTGTTTTGAGTAAAGAATAGAAATAGTGATACCTTTTTTTTTTCTTCCTATATTCATATCTCCAAGTCAAGTCTAGGAAAGACTCATCAGAGGCTCCAAATTGACTTGAAGCTTTTTAGAGTTCCGGTTTGATTCCAAGTTTCAGACTTTTAAGGTACTCCGCATGGATCAAAGTAGATTGTGCTGGGATTGTGCCGACCACTATCTCTGATGCATCACATTGAGTGGATCAAAAATAAATTTTGCAAGATTTAACCTAATAGGCCTTCTAAGTCCGTGTGATCTATTTGAAGAATTTGTGGTGCAACCTCAAAACTTAACCCAGTTTGATTAGGCCCTACACAGGAGCCTAGCCAAGAAACCCAGTGGAGTTAGGTTAGTTCCAGAAGAAAATCTTAAATCCAGTGGAGTTAGGTCCCGATTAAGCAAGTGCCCCACCTCTGAAAGCTAGGGCAGTCTTCCAGTTATTTAAAGCTGATTATGGAGACCTTACCCACCTAACAATCTAAGCACCAACCTATGTAAACGTCTTGAGACATGCCTCCAACGGTGCCAAGCCAATCCTACAATGACTTAGAAAATTTAGCACCGAGACAACATTCAAAACCAGAACCTGGCAAACACGAAGGGGTTAAAGCTTTTCTGACGAGATTTGGGCTAAGCTTTGATTCATCATAGTAAGACATCCAAGACTTTGAAGAGGTATGCAATTTCAGACAATCTGATCTCGATCTTGGCAACATTGTATAGCTAAGGAGATAACCAGACAAGTTAAGACAGTGATATAGACCAAGCAACTAGAGGTGGGCAGGTGTGGATATGGTGGAGCTCACAGTAGTATGCAACCTCTTTAACTTCATGCAACCTGCATCTGGTTTGAGAGGGAGTCTCAAACTGTCATTGGCTGGATCAATAGGCTGGCACAACCACACTCTGATGCACCTCTATGAATTCTGTACATTTGGTGCATGATCCAAGGATTGACTGAATTTAGAGCTTCTCACATCTTCAGAGAGAACAACAGGCCTGCTGACTAGGTAGCTTCTTACTTGGCTCACCATTCTTCTTATTTATGGACCACCATTACAGACTATCCTCAAGAACTTAGAGAGAGAATGTATTCTGACGTTGCTGGATGTATTTATACTTGTCATGCATGAGATGAAAACCATCTGCTTCACTAATATACATTATATATGTATATATAGAGAGAGAGAAAGAGAGTGTGCAACTTAGCTGTTTTCATCGGTTGGCCGGTGCAGTTGGAACACTTAATTTATCAGCAGAAAATAAATAACAAAAAAAAGAGCCAAAGATGAAGCATCTTATTGTCTTGAATGAATATACTAGTATACATCTGCCATGTTACAGAAAATTACCAGTACAAACTCTATACAGTGAACACAACCGAACACTGTAAGAATCAATGGATTGAATAGGATTTGTAGAAACTAAAAGGATGAAGAAAGAAAAATACAATGTAATGCTGGAAGAAAAATGAAGAATGGGCACTCTCTTCTTGATTTTCTGCTAGATATTAAGCATCCTAGCTATCGTACTTCTTTTGTTGGCACCCCTGTGCCAGACTTCTTGACAAAGAGCTAAGGCATGAAGCTTTAGGAGGGGATAGCCTCTTTCCATGTAGATGCTTTCCTCCAAGATAAGTTAAATTTGAACCATATTCCTTGGACCTTTCAATCTGTAGGATAATCGACATTGAAAATATATATTAGCCCAACAAATCTCTTAGTAGCTGAAGGCAATGAGGAAAATGAGGAAAGATTTACAAAAATTATCTGCACAAATGCAGATTTTTGGCAAAATTTTAAGGCATCTGTTATTCAGGGCCTCAGGCAGCCAGTAATGAAACAGAGAATTAATGTTATTAGTTTGGTGTTAAAAGAACAAAGACATTTTTTGTTAATATCTCATTATTTTCTTGATTTGCATCCTAAGATAGCAATACATATATGTGATAGTTAATATTCTTCTTTGTTTTTACTATTTTTTGATTCTTTCACCAGCATGCAATAAATATCATGTGTCCTAAATTACAAATGCTTCTTCGGTGAATATCTGTGGATACAAGACATTACACAATAATACATAAAATGAAGTTGTGTCTATCTTAACTGGGAGGCTACGAACATTTGTTAACAAAGATGGCATATTTTTGACAAGAAATTCACATGGCATATCTGTTTGCACAATATTAATATTTTTGATTACATATGTTGCTTTAAGCACCAGTGGTCCTAGATTTCATTAGGTTTTCATAATCAAGTCCCAAAGCACACAATCCCACTATTCTGATTGTATGGTGAACAGACTGAAATAGTATCAGACTTCAACAAGGCATTCATGAACCCACTCCTGCATGTATGACATCTAAACAGACTCAGTTCTCAAAGGAAGATTTAACTAAATATTAAGCAATATTGAACCTTATCTTTCTTAAGTACCTCCCAGTCCTCTTCTTCTAGCTCCTTTGCTGGTTCGAGGAGTTATTAGTTGCCTCAAGTGTCAATTCGTCATGTCATAGAATCTACTTCTTTGCATCAATGACTAGAAATTGTAAAACTATTTCTTCTATAAACCACAGTAACCGAAATAATCAAATGATTCTTCCATCCAAGTAGCTAAAATAAGATCAGCTCACTTTTGTTGTATATTGTTATTTCCTTCCCCATAGTTTTATTATAATTTCTTAAATAGTTTCCTATCTGTTAGCAAGCTAATAAATCTTTAAATTTCAGCATGCCTTTCACCTTAATCATTGCCGCAATAATATTTTAACTATCTTTATTTGTACCACATCTCTCTCAACATTTTCATATCTGGTTATCTTATGCATGCACAGTCTCCTTGTTGCTATTTTATTCTAACATTACCATGGAGTGAAGGACATCAAGGATATTGCAAAACATTCTCAACAGATGGGCTATAAAAATTATCACACCAATTCATTTTGCAATGTAAAAAATAGTTAGATATTTAGAAGCATCTACCACATCATTTATTATAATAAAAATATAATCAAAACGTCCTTCTTTGTATTGCCATGTAGTAGCTTTAAAATGAACTATAGCTTAGCTTGAAGTTTGATGTTTACTCAAGAAACATTGGCATTAAACATGAATAATCAATGAACCAAGATCATTGACACATTGTTAGCGAGAAGGCTATGATCAAGGCAACAAGTTCTTGTAACTCTCATGTGAGCAAAAGATTTCCCTCAACTACACACAACTGAGGCCTATTTGTTATTTTGTCTCTCAAGCTCTCAAAATAGAAGCCATTTTATGGGAATCAGCAGTGTTGATTGTCTTCGAATACCATTTTAGATATCATTGTTGTCTTGGTGCTTATGTTCTTGTGCATAGCTTTATTTCTCTTAATCCTAGAGTGCTAATAACTAGGTGACACAAACCAGTCAAGTAAGTTTGGTTAAGCTATGTTCTTGCATCGTCTTAATTTGCAGACTTAATGAGGTTGTAAATTTGGGCATACCCGCAGATTGCTTGTGCTGCAGGTCTGTTTCAGTTCAGTTCTATCTAGGAAAGCAGAGGAGGCTAGGCAAACACAGAAAATTGGATTCTTTTCTACTGTTCTGCATACTTAGTTTCTTGTAGGATCTTTCTATTCTGGATTTGTATGTTCACTGTACTATATTTTTTTTAATTATTATTCATAAAATGGAGCACTCGTACAAATCAAGTATGAAGGCAACCAAAAATGTCAGAAAAAAAAATATCTCGGAGTGACACCGGCAAAATTATAGCATCAGTCTAAAGGGCTGCCCCTGAATACTTAGCTACGAAATTGATGGTCCAATCCATTGTGCTGTTTGTCTCAAAATAGATATGCCTGATGTTTATGGCAACATGTCTGTGTTTTCCTCCCTTTACCTTTGCACAATTTTGAAAGTAACGATTGTTACATATTGTAAGAGTTTTGGAGGTCTTTTGCTATATTATATGTATATATCAGGCTTTGAAATAATGCCTGTTATTTAGCTATTATCTTGTGAACAGGATATATATAACAGGAATAATGTCCTGAGCTGAATTATTCCAGGTTTGGTTTATAAACAGCAGAGGATGGAAGCTAAATGAGGATAACTATATTTTAGCTTTTTATTTCATCAATCTGAAGTAGTAACCCCTCTACCCTTCAGGATACTTCTGTCCTTTTATTCACAACAAGGACTTGCATAGCCAGAATAGAATTAGATTTGACTTTGTCCGGTATAAGGATTTTTTTTTGCTTTTGAGAGACATAAGTAAATTATTAGTCAATACAAATATGTAAATGGGAATAACATCTATGACAGGTTTAAAGGTGGCTCAATAAATAGATTTAAGATTTTTTTTTTCTCCTCTCCCAACAAGAATGAGCTAAGGGAGATCCAGTTGATATGCACTAGGCTGAGCCTACTATCTTTTAATTCTGAAAATTCTATTCCCAATCCTATGGATTCAGCAGGATTACAAGCAAGCTCAACTAGTTTTTCTCAACACTTTGCAAAAGCTCCTCTCGGACTTGAATAACCCTTTCACATGATGAGCTAAGTTTGAGTAGCTTGCTACTTGGCAGGACTCGATTCATTTGCACATTTGGCCCACATTTCCAACTGAGACAAGCTTCTTAAGATACAGAGGATAGCACAATAAAAGTAATCTCCCATCCTTATGAAATGTAGGGTATTCAAGACCATGAAAGGAAACTTTTTTTTCTTTTTGCTCTTCGTATAAGACCTCAAGCCTGTATTTCCAAGCATCAAACAGCCACATCAATTAGTTGTTACATGGACTTTGGCTTCATGTCTTGGGTGTGAGTATACGTCCAACCATTAGATTCTTTAAATATTTAATAATTATTCTAGAGGAGCCTTGTCCAAGTTGTCATACCAATATTTGTGGTTAAAATTCGGAAGCCATATTTTAGGCTAAATTGAGAGGTCAAGGTAATGTAGTGCTACATCTAAGGGGTTGAATTGGTTTATCTAGAGCCTAAGTTTGGGCGGTGGGCTAAAAAAGATAATCCTCAGTGCAAGAAGGCTACCATGATAAAAGGATGATTGTTGCTCCATGAATTAATTTTGATGATTACAATAATTTGAGGGGGTTACTAATGATTTTGGCTTGAAAAAAGATTTATTGTATTTCAAAGACAAAATCGTAATTTTATCAAGTTCTAATTCGAAAGCCTCAAAAGCAAGAATAGAAGATTTGTGATTTATTAGAGGTAATTTCATATTTTTTGGATATATATTTTGAGAGAAAATCAAGTTTAAATAAAAGAGTCGACTTCTGTCAAAAGGGGCTGAACGGCATATTATTTTTGGGTGGCACACCCAAAGGGGACGACTCTATGAGTCGACGACTCTATGAGTCGACCTCTGTTGCTGTATAGGTCAAAGATATAGAACAGTGATTTTCTATTCTGCGCCACAGAGGTCGACTCATAGGGTCGACCCCTGTGCAGAGGTCGACCTCTGCGACGAAAAATCTCCGTAACGGCTAGTTTTTCAACTCATTTTGATTGTATTTAATGCTTATTTAATGCACTCCAACAGTTCTATTTCAGCCCAGATTTGTCTCTAGCATCTATTGAAGATATAAAGGTACTTGAAGGAGGGAAAAAGACAAGATTTTCAAGGTTTTTCAAACATTCATTTTACCCTTAAGCAAAAAGTCCTCTTTAACCAAAAGAAGCTTTCATTTCAAGCTCACCAACCCCTCAAGAGCTCATTCAAGTCTTCAATCACTTTGAAAAAAATCAGAAAAACTTCTTCCTTGTTGTGTAAAGTGTATGTAAAATTTTATTTGCTCATTAAAGGAGCTAAACTTATATTTTCGTGTGATTAACTCTCATACTCTATTTTTCTCTTATTTTTTAGTTTTGGAAGGATTCCAAAACTTGGATAGGTTGATCCGAACTTTGAATCAAATTGTATTGGGTTGGCTTGTATCCGAAAAATAAGTGTTCTAGCTTGGAATAGCTAGAGTCGAAGGTACCGACGTTGTATTCTTGTTGAATACATTTTGGTAGATTTAAATTCTCAAGTAGGAGCTTGGAGAGTGGATGTAGGTGTAAGGTTGGCATCGAACCACTATAAATCTTGTTTGTTTGTGGTGTGCATACTTGCTCTCTATCTAAATTTCTTTATTTCCTTGCATTCTTGCATCTCATTTCTACACTTAGCTTAAATCACTTACTACACATAACTTGCTTATTATTACTTAATTTTTATGGTTCTAAATTAACTTTAAAATTTTAAAAATCCAATTCACCCCCCCTCTTGGGTTGCATAGCTGGACAACAAGTGGTATCAGAGCTCGGTGCTCTAGCCCTACTTTGATTTAACCATCAAAGAGCTAAAAATCTATGGCAACTCAAGTTAGTGCTTCACTAGCCAAGGGGCAGTCCACAAACCGACCTTCACTTTTCAATCGGTCAAACTATACCTATTGAAAAGCTCGGATGAAAATTTTTATTCAAGCATTTGACTATGATATGTGGAGTATCATAGTTAATGGACCACACACACTCACTAAGATAATTGATGGTGTAGAATCAACCAAATCCGAAAGAGAATGGGATGAGGTTGATAAGAAAATGGCTCAACTCAATACTAAAGCCATGAATGTTTTATATTATGCTTTAGATGCTAATGAGTTTTATCGTATTTCAACATGCATGTCAGCTAAAGAAATATAAGATAGGTTAGAAGTAACACATGAAGGCACTAATCAAGTTAAGGAATCAAAAATCAATATGCTTATGCACAAATATGAACTCTTTAAAATGGAGCATGATGAATCAATAACTAAAATGTTTCCTCACTTTACGGATATTATTAATGGTCTAAAAAGTCTTGGTAAGTCTTACTCTAACAGCGATCTTGTGAGAAAGATTCTTAGGTCTTTGCCAAGGACTTGGAAGATTAAAGTGACTGCAATTCAAGAAGCCAAAGATCTGAATGTCTTACCTTTGGAGGAGCTTCTAGGATCGCTAATGACACACGAGCTAAGCATGAAACAACATCAAAAAGAATATGTCAAGAAAAAAAAGACAATCGCCTTCAAATTCATTGCTCAACTCGATGAGAAATTCGATGAAACAGAAAATGAAGAGCAAGATGAAGAAATTGCTCTCATCACTAGAAAGTTTAAAAGATTTATGAAGAAAAGAAAATAAGGGATGAGGAAGAGGCCACCTACAAAAGGAGAGCATAGCAAGGAGAAGGATAAGAAGCAGCCCCTTATTTGTTATGAATATAAAAAATCATATCACTTTAGGTCTGAATATCCACAACTGAAGAAGAGCCCCAAGAAGTACAAGAAAAAGACTATGGTAGCTACATGGAGTGACAGTGATGAGTCAAGCTCCGGAGAAGAAGATTCACATGAGCAAGCCAATTTGTGTCTTATGGTACATGAAAATGAGGTAAACACTGAAACTCCTGATAACTTTACTTTTGAAGAACTTCAAAAAGTATTTTATGATCTAGTTGATGATCTAAAGAAGTTAGGCGTAAAGAACAAAGAATTGAAATCAAAGAATCAATCTTTACTAAAAGAAAATGAGATTATGTCAAATAAAAAATTGATCTTGATACAAAAAAATCTGAACTTAAAAAATAAAATTGTTAAGTTAAAACCCATGATAGAAAAGTTCACTCTAAGTTCAAATAAACTTCAAATGATACTTGATAATCAAAAGGCCGTTTATGATAAAGTCGGTCTTGGATACAACCTTTTAAAGAAACAAAAATCTCTGAAAAATATCTTTGTGAACTCATCAAGCAATAAGTTTTCAAATATTACTTGCTTTAAATATAGTAAAGTAGGACATAAATTCTATACATGCTTCTCTAGCAAATCAAAAAATTCTAATGTGAAGAAAATATGGGTTCCAAAAGGAACCATTGTGACTAACTAAAGAGGACCCAAGAAAATTTGGGTACTTAAAGTGAAAACTTGATTTTTGCATGCAGGTGTGTCTTGCATCTCAAAGAATAAATCGAAAATGATATTTTGATAGTGGGTGCTCAAGACACATGATCGGTGATGAATTCCAATTCATCACACTTGATGCAAAAGATGGAGGGATTGTCACCTTTGAAGACAATAGCAAAAGAAAGATCATCGGTATAGGTAACATTAGTATCACTCCCTCCAAGTATATTGAAAATATTTTATTAGTAGATGGTTTGAAATATAATTTATTAAGCATTAATTAATTCTATGATAAAGGGTACAAAATTATTTTTGAATCTTCATTATGCATAGTAACTAGTCCCAATGATGAAGGCATTAAATTTGTTGGGCATAGACATGGTAATATTTATATGGTAGATTTGAATGATCTTTCTAAGATAAACTTGCAATGCCTAGTAGCCTTGAATGCCAAAATTAATGAGATTAGTTAGTTTTGGCACCGTAGGCTTGCACATATTAGCATGCATTCACTTTTAAAATTTATTAAAAAGAAATTGGTTACCAGTTTACTTAAATTGAATTTTGAAAAGGATAGAATTTGTGATGCATGCCAACTAGGTAAACAAACAAAAGTTTCATTCAAATCTAAAAATATTGTTTCAACTTCTAGGCCATTAGAATTATTGCACATTGATTTATTTGGACCCACTAGAATTACTAATTTAGGTGAAAAATGATATGGCTTTGTAATTATTGATGATTTCTCTCATTTTACATGGGTTTTCTTTTTGGCACATAAGGATGAAACTTTTCATGTGTTCTCAAAATTTAATCGAAGAGTTACTAATGAAACAAAATTTTTAATTCAAAATATTCGAAGTGATCATGGAATCGAATTTAAAAATCAAGATTTTAAAAAATTTTGTGATAAAAAAGATATTGACCATAATTTTTCAGTACCTAGAACACCTCAACAAAATGGGATAATAGAAAAAAAAATAGAATCCTTGAAGAAATAGTCCATACCATACTATGTGAAAGCAACCTCCCAAGATACTTTTGGGTAGAAGCAATTAATATTGCATGTTACATTTTAAACCGTGCTTTAATTATATCAATTCTAAAGAAAACACCCTATGAGCTTTGGAAAGGAAGAAAATCAAATATTGTATTTTTTCATATTTTTGGTTGCCGATATTTTGTTTTGAACAATAGTAAAGAAAGATTAAAAAAATTTGATGTAAATTCTGATGAAGCTATTTTTCTTGGTTACTCCTCTTCTAGCAAAGCTTTTAGAGTTTTCAACAAAAAAACTTTAGTAGTAGAGGAATCAATATATGTTATTTTTTATGAGACTAATGATCTTCCTTCAAGGAAGAGTGAAGGTATTGATGATGTAGATCCTCTTATAGAAGGGATGAAGGAGCTCACCTTAAAAGACTCAACAATTCAAAATGAAGAAGAATATGATAACAAACAAGAGGATGAAGGTGAAGAACAATAAGAATAATCTCAAGGTACAAATGATCTACTCAAAGAATGGAGGTATGATCACAATCACCCCAAAGAATTAATCATTGATGATCCTACACATGGAGTAAGAACTCGTTCTTCACTTAGAGATGCATATAATCATTTTGCATTTATTTCTCATTTTGAACCTAAAACCATAGATGAAGCTGAAAAAGATTATAATTGGATAAATACAATGCAAGAAAAACTTAATCAATTCAAAAGAAATAATGTATGGATTTTAGTATCAAGACATAAAAATTATCCAATAATTAACACAAAATGGGTATATAGGAATAAATTAGATGAACATGAAAATGTAATTAGGAATAAAGCAAGACTGGTTGCAAAGGATTATAATTAAGAAGAGAAAATTGATTTTGATGAGACCTTTGCATCTGTTGCTAAATTAAAAGCAATTAAGCTTTTACTTGCATATGCATGCTTTATGAATTTTAAGCTATTCCACATGAATTTCAAAAGTACTTTTCTAAATAATTTTATTATCGAAGAAGTTTATGTAGAACAACCTCCCGATTTTGAAAATCATACTTTTTCTAATCATATTTTTAAATTAAACAAATCATTATATGGCTTAAAACAAGTACCTAGGGCTTGGTATGAAAGGTTAAGTAAATTCTTGCTTGATAATGATTTTTCAAGAAAAAATGTAGACACAACTATTTTCATTAAAAGAAATCATGATGACATCTTAGTTATACAAATATACGTTAATGATATTATTTTTGGATCTACTAATGAAACTCTTTGTCAAGATTTTGCTAAGCTCATGCAGGAGGAGTTTGAGATGAGCATGATGGGAGAACTTATATTCTTTCTCAGACTCAAAATCAAACAAACAAAGGAAGAGATCTCCATCACCCAAAGCAAGTATACAAGAGAACTACTCAAAAGATTTGGAATGGAGGGGTCCAAAGCAATTGGTACCCCCATGAGCCCATCATGTAAGCTTGACAAGGATGAAGGAGGTAAAAATGTAGACTCAAAACTTTATAGAGGTATGATTGGTTATTTATTGTATTTAACTGCTAGTAGACCAGATATTATGTTGAGTGTTTGTCTATGTGCATGCTTTCAATCAAATCTAAAAGAATCACATTTAAATGCAGTTAAAAAAATTCTTAGATATTTAAAAGGTACACAACTCTAAGATTATGGTATTCTAAGGTCTCATCAATTGACTTAATAGGATATTCAGATGTCGATTTTATTGGATGTAGATTAGATAAAAAAAGTACTAGTGAAACTTGTCAATTTTTTAGAGTTAACTTAATCTCTTGGTTTAGCAAGAAGCAAAATTCGGTGGCACTGTCTACGGCCGAGGCCGAATACATTGCAGTCGGAAGTTGCTGTGCTCAAATCTTATGGATTAAGCAACAACTTGAGGACTTTGACATCAAACTCAATAAAACTTTCATAAGATGTGATAACACTAGTGCTATTAATCTAACTAAAAATCTAATTCAGCATTCTAGATCAAAGTATATTGAAATTACACATCATTTCATAAGAGAATATGTCCAAAATAATAATATAATTTTTGATTATGTTTGTACTGAAAAATAATTGACTGACATCTTTACCAAGGCCTTAAGTGAAGATAGATTTTATGAAATTAGGAGAGAACAAAAAATTCTTAATCCTTCAGCTTAAGTATCTTTCTGATTCTAAGTTCTTGTTGCTAAAAATTCATTGAACCAAATTTCAAGCTCAATTCTCTTCTCTCATTTCTTAAAAGCTCAAAACTATCCTTCATATGATCAATCTCTTAAATAGACACCCTTCTCTCAAGTTTCAAATTTTTTCAAAATTTTTTCATCATTCTTTAAAACTCATCGGATGCTCTGTTTTATTGAAAAATTTTATTTTGTAAATGAGCCGACCCTTTGCCTTTCATCTTCTTGATCCCACCGAATAAAAATCTCCTCCCTCTCCATTCTCTCAACCACAAAAATCTCTTAAAATCTTTCTTCCCACCGATTTTCCCCGTTCAAATCGCCCTCTTAGAAACTAAATCTCTTTTTTTTCTCTTTCTCGTTTGGGGAATCAAGCTTACCCTAGCTTCAAACCCTCATCTCCAAACCGGTGGTTCATCTCCCTAAAAATCTTTGTCTTTCCTCTAAAATCCTTTCCATTCTACCTCTCATTAGGTCTTCTAAACTGCTTGCAAGTCTCTGTTGTCTGAAATGGCTTCCAAACTGAAGCTATCGTAGAGAAGAAAGTCTGTTCGTGGGTTAGAGGAGAATGTGTGTAGAAAAAGAATGACAGCCGAGCTCTCTCCTGCTCCAATCTCAGTTTCAGATCCTGCTCCAGCTTCTTCACTGTCCTCACTCAGTCCTAGCAAGGTACCTCTCTCAAATCAAAGAGTAGAACCTAGGAAGAATATAGATTTTAAGTTTTTTAAAAAAGAAGGATTCTCTATTTGATCAAAAATTAAAAGTCAAGGATGAAAGTTTTACTGTCTTTTGAAGAAAAATACTTATGTTGATTTGGTCAGAGAATTCTATTTGAATTTAAGTTACTGCAATGGAATAGTAAAATCTTTAGTGAAAGGTATTAACATCGTTCTTGATCCATTATATTTGGGATAAATCTTGCACTTGCCTTGTGAAGGTTATACTAATATGGAGCTTCGAATTAAAGAAGAAAGAATAAGTATTATTTTAGGTAGAACTTTTACTGAAAATTTAAATAAATTATAAGCAAGGATTCTTTCAGTAGAAATGAGACTTTTGCATCACATGGTTACCAAACTTTTTGTCCCTAGGAGTGGCAGGCATGACCTCTTATCTGGTAGGGATATTTGCATCATGTACCATGTGATCATCGAGACCCCCTTGAACCTTCTTACTTTGATGTTTGAGGCCACGAGGGAGACCCTGAATAGGTCTAAGGCTCACTTGCCTTATGGTATAGCACTCACCCTGATCTTTAAGAGGTTCGAAGTCTGTTTTGAGGGGGAGACAGTCACCAGATTATCATATTCTGACACCATCAACTGTCACACATTGCACCGCATGGATTTTTCAAAGACTGATGGTGGTTGGTCGAAGGATGTTGAGGAGAGAGCAGAGGAGGAGGGATCGTCTTCACCTCCTCGTAATCACAGAGCATCTCCTGATATTCAGTTCATGTCTGATCACAAGACTGGTCCTTCAGAGTCAGTGAGGAGGTATGTTTCTGTCCCATAGTCTGGGAGCAGAGTAGATCCTTCAGAGGTCAGACTTGCAGACGATCAGATTGAGTTGATGTCCTAGTGGGTTGCCTCCATTTTATCTCAGTAGTTTGCCACCTCAGGTTTTACTCAGAGGATGATATCTCAGGCTGTTTCAGACCAGACCTTGATCCCTCATATCTCTACTGTCTTTCAGATGCTT
Organism: Elaeis guineensis; assembly: GCF_000442705.2. Classification (NCBI taxonomy): domain Eukaryota; kingdom Viridiplantae; phylum Streptophyta; class Magnoliopsida; order Arecales; family Arecaceae; genus Elaeis; species Elaeis guineensis. The sequence goes on from NC_026000.2 coordinate 132,559,397, forward strand.
ACAGCCCAGTCCGTATGAATTGAGGAGCTTGAGGGATATATTCTGAGATTGACGGACAGAGTTTTAGATTTGCAGAGGCAGGTATTAGCCTTAACCCTTCTCCAGCCACAAGAGAATATCATGGAAGTCTCCGACCTGTCTACAGAGGTGGCTAGGCTTCAAGGTGTTTTGCAGAGTGACTTTGATTTTTTGAGGAGGGAGATCAGGGGCTCCAGTGAGACTGTCTCTACTCAGATTGGTACCCTGATGCAGTCCTTGACGAGAACTTTGGAATAATTGGACACCATCAGACTTTCTCTCCTAGCACAGTCCATAGCTTCTCAGGCTCCAGGACCTTCTCACTCTTCTACTCGTGCTGGTACTTCTACCCATGGCCGAGGCAGACGTGGTCGAGGACGTGTCCGTGGCCTTGATCCTGAGATTCCTCATCATATCTCTGACTCTTCTGATTTTGATCCCTCTAGCCATGATATCTATTAGATCTAGTATAGTTAGTTTTTTATGTCTAGGATCTAGCTTATGGCCTTTGTATATGTTGCCTGATTGACCAATAAAAAGATGTATTTCGACTTGACTCTTATGCAATGTGACACTTATATCATTTTGGATATATATATATATATATATATATATATATATATATGCTTTTAACTTTTATGAATGTGGTATCATTTGGGTTGATTTTTATGAATGGTATCAATTGAAATATCTTAATTTTATGATATGAAAAATACCTCATATATGTACTATGAAATATTATGAATGGCAAGATCCTCTATATGAACAAATTGAAATATCCTTTATGATTGCTATGTGAAGGAGAGTCTTTTTCATTTTTCTTTAAAAAGGAGAGTGTGATCTTAATTAATGTTGTCAAAAAAAGAGAGTAAAGAAATAAAAGGGGGAGTAGGGAAATAAAATCGAGCAATAAGCAAATTTATCAAAAAAAATAATCTTATAGAAAATAATCTTATAAGCTATTTTAAAAACTAATCTGCACATTACTCATGATGCATTTTATTCAAACAATTGACTATGATATTTAAGTGATGCATCTTCATAAATTTAAAATTCTTAATCAATGCTTTATATATGTTATATTTTGCTTTTGCTCAAGTATTTTGTTATTATCAAAAAGGGAGAGATTGTTGTTCCATGAATTGATTTTGATGATTACAATACATTTGAGTGGGTTACTAATGATTTTGGCTTGGAAAAAGATTTATTATATTTCAGGAGCAAAATAGTAATTTTATCAAGTTCTGATTCGAGAGCCTCAAAAGTAATAACAGAAGATTTGTGATCTATTGGAGGTAATTTCATATTTTTTGGATATATATTTTGAGAGAAAATCAAATTTAAAGAAAAAAATCGACTCCTGTCAAAAGGGGCTGAACGGCATGCTATTTTTGGCTGCCACACCCAAAGGGGAAGACTCTATGAGTCGACCTCTATTGCTATGCAGGCTAAAGATACAGAACAGTGATTTTCTGTTCTGCACCACAGAAGTCGACTCCCATGAGTTGACCCCTGCGATGGAAAATCTCTGTAACGGTTAGTTTTTCAACTCATTTTGATCACATTTAATGCTCATTTAATGCACTCCAATGGCTCTATTTCAGTTCAAATTTATCTCTAGGATCTATTAAAGATATAAAGGCACTTGAAAGAGGGAAAAAGATAAGGTTTTCAAGATTTTTCAAACATTCATTTCAGCCTTAAGCAAAAAATCTTTTTTAACCAAAAGAAGCTTTCATTTCAAGCTCACCAACCCCTCAAGAGCTCATTCAAGTCTTCAACCACCTCGAAAAAAATCAGAAAAGCTTCTTCCTTATTGTGTAAAGTGTATTTAAAATTTTATTTGCTCATTAAAGAAATAAAATTTATATTTTCGTGTGATTAACTCTCATACTCTATTTTATCTTATTTTTTAATTTTAGAAGGGTTTCAAAATTTGGATAGGTTGATCCGAACCTTGAATCGGATTGTTTTAGATTAGTTTGTACCTGAAAAATAAGTGTTCTAGCTTGGAATAGCTAGAGTCGGAGGTACCGACGTTGTATTCTTGTTGAATATATTTTGGTGGATTTAAATTTCCAAGTAGGAGCTTGAAGAGTAGATGTAGGTATAAGGTTGGCACCGAACCACTATAAATCTTGTTTGTTTGTGGTGTGCATACTTACTCTCTATCTAAATTTTCTTATTTTCTTGCATTCTTGCATCTCATTTCTACACTTAGCTTAAATCATCTACTATACATAACTTGCTTATTATTACTTAATTTTTGTAGTTCTAAATTAACTTTAAAATTTTAAAAATCTAATTCACCCCTCCCCCACCCTCTTGGGTGGCAACAATGATCATGCAGGATACCCAATTCCACATTCTAGGTAATATATACAAGGACAAAAAAACATATTTCTTAACCTAGTTGTTGGAGTATAGAAAGAAGCAAATAGATTAATTTGATAAAGTGCTGTTCCATAGGGAGTAGCTATCCATTTTACACAATCCAAGATATTTAGTACATTATATGTGCTCATTATATAATTGATCAAAGAACAGCCAAGAAACTCAAGTCAGCTGCACACATACAGAGGGAGAGGTTATTACACTTGATTTTCTCCTTTAGTAAGAGAGATCTAGTCTCAAATTTATAAGCTATCCGTGACTCATGCTGTGATAACCCGGCCCGATGGGCCAAAAGCCCACTAAGCTCATTAAATAAAAAAAAAAAATAGGGAGGAAGACTCCCGATCGGAGTCTTTCTCTTCCCCAGTTTCGATCAGGAATTGGAGTCCTAGGGCCATTAAAAGATCCTAGGACGAGCTCTATAAGAACCCCCCTCCTCTCCTCTTAGAGTAGACCCATCAGTCACCGACGATCACCAGAGTTCCTTTCCAATTTTTTCGATTGAAGCCGCGGCCCCTCGACTCGTGCTCACCGCGATTTCACGCCGGTGGGGGTCATCGGAGGCTGTGGTAAGGCCTCCTTCCTCTTCCTCTCTTCTCTCCCTTCTTTTCCGTGCCTGTGGGCACGATTGCCGGCGACAGGTGTCATCGGATTTTATCGGAAAAGAAAACCCCTGTTCGGGCTCTTCTTTTTCTTGATTTTTCGGCACCGACGGTCACCACCGACCGCCGGCTCTGGCCCCTCCGAACTCGGGGGAAGGTTGTCCCTTGCTGCCGGCCACCGTCGGGCAAGGTGCGATCGTGAATGGTCGATTTAAGGAACGGGGACCTCTAGGTCCCCTGTTCCGGCCAAAGAAAGCCACGGGGAAAAAGAAAAGAAAAGGTGAAGGAAAAAGAAAAGAAAAAGAAAAGGAAAAGGAAAAGGAAAGAAGAAAAGAAAAAGAAAAAGAAAAGGAAAAGGAAAAAAAAATATATATATATATATAATAATAATAATAATAATAATAATAATAATAATAATAATAATAATAATACACATGAAAGAAGTTTCTCTCATCCCTCTCTAAAGTCTTTCTCTCCCTAGAATTGGATTCTTTCTCTCTTTACTTTCTCTTTCTAAAAATTTTCTCTCTCTAAAAAGCCTTATGAATCTCCTATTAGGCCATCTTCTCCACTCTTAGAGACCTATGACCTTAAATCGGTTTAGAGCCGAAGGGAGAGATTTATTGGACTAATCATCAAATCGGTCATTTTCTTATATTATGTAATTTTATTAAATATATAAAATAAAATTTATTGATGATTTAATATTTTAAATAGGACTGTCCGATTCTTTTAATGAAGATTAAAAGGTCCAGGACGATCGAGGTAAGTGGATTTTATGCTCTTTATTTATTTTTTAAATGATCATGCTTTTATGTAAAGAATTGCTATTGATAAAATCATAATTTTTCATAAAATAAGGATCGACATATGTGACATAAAAAAAGCATGTTTTATTATGAGCATTGATTTCATGAATATGTCTTATAAAAATAGCATGATTATGAAGCATGAATTTCATTATTTTTTCATTTATGTATATGTATATTTTAAGAAAAAGATAAAATAATTTCAAAGACTCTCAGATGGCTATGAATGAATTCCTTCGGGAAGGTCGACATCCGGAGCTAGCATCCACATGAAACATGGCCCTGCCAGCGGGTATAAAGTTGGCACATGAATTAAGAACTCTGTCGTTAAAAAAATATGGCCCTGTCACGGGTATAATAGTGACCTTAACACGAATGTCTGTGAGCAATATTTTGAAACATGACATGAATACATGATGAAAATGATTTACGATTCATAATTGTGAAATATACATGATTTATGCATGCATGATGAGCTTATAACTTATTTTATTATATGCTCTATGAAATATTTATTTTTATAATAATTATTATTTGCTAAATGATGCATTATCATAAAAAATTTATGCTTGATCCGGTAAGGAAGCGGAAGTCTACTTACTGAGCTGATGTAGCTCATATTCTTTTTGTTTTCTTTTTCATGTACAGAGAAATAAGGCTAGGACTGATGGAAAGGGAATCCAAGCTTGGGGATCAGCAAAGCAAGCTTGAAAATTTTGTATTAGGAATTCAGTTTATGTTTATAGATTGTAGTCATTATGAATTTTAAAACTTGGATTATTTCATCTTTGGATTTAGATGCTCTGAACCAGTTTTGGTTTAATTAAATATTTGAATTAAACTTTATTATTATATTTATTTGTGATATACCTGTTATTATAATTAAGAAGATGAATTTTGGCTTCGTGTTATCGTGGGTCCATCCCTCAGTAGCATGGCCGTGTTATGTTCCGGGTTTGAGGCGTGACATTTTATGGTATCAGAGCAATAGGTTTAATTAAGGGTAGAACTTAAAACCTAACAGTGGATAGTTAGGTTGTGCATAGTTAGACTCTGACTTAAATTATTCACTATACTGCAACTCTATTATAAAATAACGTAATAATGTTGGCATTTGAATAGGAAGCGATGAGCGATAGGGAGGGCGAGACCTTGGCAAATATGACCGCTAGGACAAGAGGAGCAAGAGGAGCAAGACTGATGTCGCGGGGAGCTGACAATCAACCAGTTGAGCGGGCTCCTGACGCACCAGCCACACAGGCGGACATTGCTGGTGTATGTCAAGTGGTGGCTCAGCTTATCCAGCAGCAGGCACAGACTGCTCCTCAACCGACATTATCTATGGAGTCATACTACGAGAGATTCAGAAGGCTCAACCCACCTCTATTTGAGGGTAGATCTGATCCTATGGCTGCAGAGACATGGATTCGAGAGATGAAAAAGATGTTTGATGCCCTACAATATTCTGAGAATGTGATGGTCTGATTAGCCGTTCCTATGTTAAAAGAAAATATCGAGTTTTGGTGGACTGCAATAAAATCTGCCTATCGGAACAATGATGATCAGCTCACTTGGGAAGAATTCAAAGAGATATTTTATGATCAGTACTTTTCGGAGACAATGAGATTGGTAAAAGAAAATGAGTTTTTAGCCTTAAAGCAAAAGGATGATATGACGATATTAGAATATGCTAACAAATTTAATGAGCTAGGCCGCTTCTGCCCCTAGCTTATGAAATTCGAAAGGAGTAAAGCTAACAGATTCGAACAAGATCTAAGATATGGAATTCGATCTCGTCTGTCTTCTTATATTTTCAATAACTACAAGGATGTACTGGAGCGAGCTTTGAAAGTGGAGTCTGAATTGAAAAAAGCAGATATAGAAAGAGGAGATAAGAAGAGACCGAGATCAGCAAGAAATCTAAAGGATCAGCAAAAAAATTTTAAAAATAATAACTCTGATAAGAAGAAAGAATCTTCATCCTGCTCCTACTGTGGAAAAAATCACAATGAACCTTGTCTCAAAAGGATAGGAGCATGATTCTTATGTGGTGAGAAAGGACATATGGCTCGTGATTGCCCAAATAAGAAAAGAGATGACTCTAGACCTAACAAACCAGTTGATCAAAAATAAAAAGAAAATGCATGAGTGTTTACTTTAAACCAGCAGGAGGCCAATGCAAATGATCAAGTGGTGATAGGTATTATCCCAGTCAATTCTATTCATGCTCGGGTGTTATTCGATTCTGGCTCTTCACACTCTTTTATATCTCTCAAATTTGCTACTTCTTTGAATTGTGTGTCTGGAAAACTAAATAAACTATTATATGTTAGCACACCTTTTAAAAATATTATTGTTGCTAACATTATTTTTAAGAATTGCATAATCCAAATAAAAAAAAAGAATTAGCAGCAGATTTGATTCAGCTAAATATGTATGACTTTGACGTTATTCTTGGGATGAACTGGTTATCTTCATACCATGCACATATTGATTGTTTTGAAAAAAGAGTGGTATTTTAAATTTCGGATGAACCTCAATTCTTCTTTCAAGACGAAGTTCATAATATGAAATCCAAACAATTTTTGGGTATTATCTCAATCATGAATGCAAGAAAAATTTTAAGGAAAGGATGCAAAGTATTTTTGGCCCATGTAATAGACGTCGAGAAAGAAAAGATAAAATTGGATGATATCCCAATTGTCAAAGAATTTTCTGATATTTTTCCAGATGAACTATCCGGACTGCCCCCAGAGCATGAGGTTGAATTTAAAATTGATATCACCCTATGAACCAGACCTATTTCAAAACCTCCTTATCAGATAGCTCCCGTAGAATTACGAGAATTAAAAGATCAACTGCAAGAACTTTTGAATAAAAAATTTGTCCGACCAAGTACATCACCTTGGGGAGCTCCTGTGTTATTTGTGAAAAAGAAAGATGGGAGCATGCATTTATGCATTGACTATCGGGAGTTGAACAAGGTAACCATAAAGAATAAATATCCTCTTCCTCGAATAGATGACCTATTTGATCAACTTCAGGGTGCTCAAGTTTTCTCCAAAATTGACTTACGATCAGGCTATCATCAACTAAGAATTAGAGATAAAGATATACCTAAGACTGCATTTAGAACCAGGTATGGCCATTATGAATTTTTAGTACTGCATTTAGAACCAGGTATGGCCATTATGAATTTTTAGTAATGCCTTTTAGACTAACCAATGCACCGGCTGCTTTTATGGATATGATGAACAGGATTTTCAAGCCGTATCTGGATCAATTCGTTATTGTTTTTATTGATGATATTCTAGTGTATTCTAAAAATATAGAGGAACATGAGAGATATTTGAGGATCGTGTTTCAGACCTTGAGAAAAGAGAAGCTCTTCGCCAAGCTTAACAAGTGTGAGTTCTGGTTGGATAGTGTTGTCTTCCTCGGCCATGTAATATCTAAGGAAGGAATCTCAGTCGATCCAAAGAAGATAGAAGCCGTGGTGAATTGGCCTCGTCCGACTAATGTGATGGAAGTTAGAAGCTTCTTAGGCTTGGCTGGTTATTATAGAAGATTTGTCAAGAGATTTTCTCAAATTGTAATTCCTCTGACTCGCTTAACTCAGAAATGAATAAAATTTGAATGGAGCAGTGAATGTGAGCAGAGTTTTCAAGATCTGAAGCAACGATTGATATCTGCCCCAGTTCTTACTTTACCATCTAATAAGGGAAGATTTGTCATTTATAGTGATGCTTCCAAAAAGGGATTAGGTTGTGTATTGATGCAGAACGATAAGGTCATAGCTTATGCTTCTCGACAACTAAAAGCCTATGAGCAGAATTATCCAACACATGATTTGGAGTTAGCAGCTATTATTTTTGCTTTGAAGATTTAGCGACACTATTTATATGATGAATCATGTGAAATCTTTACTGATCATAAAAGCTTGAAATACTTATTTACTCAAAAAGAGCTGAACATGAGGCAAAGAAGATGGCTTGAACTATTAAAAGATTATGATCTAAATATTAAATATCATCCTGGAAAAGCCAATGTGGTGGCAGATGCACTTAGTAGGAAGTCTTCAGCGAATGTGATGACTCTGCTATCCTTTCAGCAATAAATTCTGAGGGATCTTGAAGATTTACAAATTGAAGTGACTTGCACAGATGTTAAGAATGTATTAGCAAATTTAATGGTACAACCAGCATTGATCGAACAGATAAAAGTGGCCCAACAAAGTGATATTCATTTATGTCAGTTTAAGAAAGACATGGAGAAAGGGCTACGAACTGAGTTTAGGCTACATACAGATGGAACTCTTTATTTTGGAAATAGATTATGTATACCAGGAGATCCTGAACTAAAAAAGAAAATTTTGGAAGAAGCCCATAAATTCCGTTTCTCCTTTCATCCCGGTAGTACAAAGATGTATAGAGATTTAAAACAACTCTTCTGGTGGAATGGAATAAAGCAGGAGATAGCTCGGTTTGTATCTCAATGCTTGGTATGCCAGAAAGTGAAAGCCGAACATCAAAGACCCGCTGGTCTGCTAAGACCATTAGAGATACCAGAATGGAAATGGGAGCATATTACGATGGATTTCGTTACTGGACTTCCAAGGACAACAAGAAAAAATGATGCAGTATGGGTGATTGTTGATCGGCTTACTAAATCAGCTCACTTTCTACCTTTTCGAGTTGGCACTCCACTTGATAAGTTAGCCCAGATGTATATTGATGGAATTGTACGCCTGCACAGTATTTCAATAAGTATTGTGTCTGATCGAGATCCACGATTCGTATCTAGATTTTGAAAAAGTTTTCAAGATGCTTTGGAGACAGAATTGAGGCTTAGTACTGCATTCCATCCCCAGATCGATGGCCAATCTGAAAGGACAATTCAAACTCTTGAGGATATGTTAAGAGCTTGTGCTTTTGACTTCGGAGGATATTGGGATAATCATGTGACATTGATTGAATTTGCATATAACAACAGTTTTCATTCTAGTATCCGGATGGCACCCTATGAAGCCCTATATGGAAGAAAGTGTAGATCTCCTCTGTATTGGGATTAAGTAGGTGAAAAGAAATTAATAGGACCCGAGTTAGTTCAAGATGCCAGAGACAAAATTTATCTAATCAAGAGAAGACTCAAGGCAGCACAGGATAGACAGAAGAGTTGGGCAGATAGAAAAAGAAGAGAATTAGAATTTCAGGTCGGTGATCATATTTTTCTAAAAGTATCACCTACTAAGGGTGTCATGAGATTTGGGAGACATGGCAAGCTGAGTCCGTGATATATTGGACCTTTTGAAATTTTAAATCGAGTAGAAGATGTTGCTTACGAACTAGCCTTACCACCAGATTTATCCAAAGTACACAATGTCTTTCATGTTTTACTACTGAAAAAGTTTGTACCTGATCCAAACAGTGTGATAAAGTATGAGCCATTGCAAGTTCATGAAGATCTAACCTATGAAGAATTTTTTCTCCGAATTATTGATCGAAAAGAGCAAGTTCTAAGACGGCGTATCATTCCGTATGTAAAGATTCATTGGAGTAATCATGAAGAGAGAGACCACTTGGGAGCTTGAAGACGATATGAAGATGAGATATCCACACTTATTTGAAAATGAAGATATGTTAAATTTCGAGGATGAATTTTTTTTTTAAGGAGGGTAGAATGTGATAACCAAGCTCGATAGGCCAAAATCCCACTAAGCCCATTAAAAAAAAAAAAAAAAAACAGGGAGGAAGACTCCCGATCGGAGTCCTAGGGTCATTAAAAGACCCTAGGACGAGCTCTATAAGAACCCCCCTCCTCTCCTCTTAAAGTAGACCCATCAGTCACCGACGATCGTCGGAGTTCCTCTCCAATTTTTTCGATTGAAGCCACGGCCCCTCAACTCGTGCTTACCGCGATTTCACGCCGGTGGGGGTCATTGGAGGCTGTGGTAAGGCCTCCTTCCTCTTCCTCTCTTCTCTCCCTTCTTTTTCGTGCCTGTGGGCACGATTGCCGGCGACAGGTGTCACCGAATTTTGTCGGAAAAGAAAATTTCTGTTCGGCCTCCTCTTTTTTCTGATTTTCCGACACCGACGGTCACCACTAACCGCTAGCTCTGGCCCCTCCGAACTCGGGGGAAGGTTGTCCCTTGCCGCCGGCCACCGCCGGGCAAGGTGCGGCCGTGAACGGTCGGTTTAAGGAACGGAGACCTCTAGGTCCCCTGTTCCGGCCAAAGAAGGCCATGGGGAAAAAGAAAAGAAAAGGAGAAGGAAAAAGAAAAGAAAAGGAAAAGGAAAAAGAAAAAAAAAAGAAAAGGAAAAGGAAAATATATATATATATAATAATAATAATAATAATAATAATACACATGAAAGAAGTTTCTCTCATCCTTCTCTAAAGTCTTTCTCTCTCTAGAATTGGATTCTTTCTCTCTCTACTTTCTCTCTCTAAAAATTTTCTCTCTCTAAGAAGCCTTATGAATCCCCTATTAGGCCATCTTCTCCACTCCTAGGGATCTATGACCTTAAATCGATTTAGAGTCGAAGGGAGAGATTTATTGGACTGATCATCAAATCGGTCATTTCCTTATATTATGTAATTTTATTAAATATATGAAATAAAATTTATTGATGATTTAATATTTTAAATAGGACTGTCCGATTCTTTTAAGAAAGATTAAAAGGTCCAGGATGATCGAGGTAAGTAGATTTTATGCTCCTTATTTATTTTTTAAATGATCATGCTTTTATGTAAAGAATTGCTATTGATAAAATCATAATTTTTCATAAAATAAGGATCGACATATGTGATATAAAAAAAAAGCATGTTTTATTATGAGCATTGATTTCATGAATATATCTTATAAAAATAGCATGATTATGAAGCATGAATTTTATTATTTTTTTATTTATGTATATGTATGTTTTAAGAAAAAGATAAAATGATTTCAAAGGCTCTCAGATGGCTATGAATGAATCCCTTCGGGAAGGTCGACATCCGGAGCTAGCATCCATATGAAACATGGCCCTGCCAGCGGGTATAAAATTGGCACATGAATTAAGAACTCTGTCGATTAAGAAATATGGCCCTGTCACGGATATAATAGTGACCTTAGCACGAATGTCTGTGAGCAATGTTTTAAAACATGACATGAATATATGATGAAAATGATTTACGATTCATAATTATGAAATATACATGATTTATGCATGCATGATGAGCTTATAACTTGTTTTATTATATGCTCTATGAAATGTTTATTTTTACAATAATTGTTATTTGCTAAATGATGCATCATCATAGAAAACTTATGCTTGATCCGGTAAGGAAGTCTACTTACTGAGCTGGTGTAGCTCATATTCTTTTTGTTTTCTTTTTCATGTACAGAGAAATAAGGCTAGGACTGATAGAAAGGGAATCCAGGCTTGGGGATCAGTAAAGCAAGCTTAAAAATTTTGCATTAGGAATTCAGTTTATGTTTATGGATTGTAGTCATTATGAATTTTAAAACTTGGATTATTTCATCTTTGGATTTAGATGCTCTGAACCAGTTTTGGTTTAATTAAATATTTGAATTGAACTTTATTATTATATTTATTTGTGATATACCTGTTATTATAATTAAGAATATGAATTTTGGCTTCGTGTTATCGTGGGTCCATCCCTCGGTAGCATGGCCGTATTATGTCCCGGGTTTGGGGCGTGACACATGCAATCATGTCTTGTGATTTAATGCATCCTATGCCATATAAGGCAGCATGATTTTTCATGATCAAGGTCCTCTCCATTTCAAGGTTAAACAAGAGAGATCTAGTCTCACTCACAAGCTAATCATGATTTATGCAACAGCCTTTGATTTCATAGACCTCCATGCCACTCATGGACAGGATTTGTTATAATGTATCATGTCTCACAAGTAGCTTGTTACTTTAGAATGGACCTCCTAGGGTTCTGCCCTGGACTGAAGAGGATTCTAGCAGAAACATCGATTGCTCCAAGACTTATTTGCCATAAATTATAATCATTTGTTTTGAGTAAAGAGTAGAAATAGTGTTACCCTTTTTTTTCTTCCTGTATTCATATGTCCAAGTCAAGTCTAGGAAAGACTCATCATCAAAGGCTCCAAATTGACTTGAAGTTTTTTAGAGTTACCGTTTGATTCCAAGTTTCGGACTTTTAACGTACTCCACACGGATCAAAGTAGATTGTGCCGGCCGCTACCTCTGATGCATCACATTGAGTAGATCAAAAATAAACTTTACAAGATTTAACCTAACAGACCTTCTAAGTCCGTGTGATCTATTTGAAGAATTTGTGGTGCAACCTCAAAACTTAACCCGGTTTGATTAGGTCCTCCACAGGAACCTAACGAAAAAGCCCAGTGGAGTTGGGTTAGTTCCAGAAGAAAATCTTAAACCCAGTGGAGTTAGGTCCCGATCAAGCAAGTGCCCCACCTCTGAAAGGTAGGACAGTCTTTCGGCTATTTAAAGCTGATTATGGAGACCTTACCCACCTAACAATCTAAGCACCAACCCATGTAAAAATGTCTTGAGATATGCCTCCAACGGTGCCCAGCCAATCCTGCAATGACTTGAAAAATTAAGCGTCGAGACAACATTCAAAACTAGAACCTGGCAAACACAAAGGGGTTAAAGCTTTTCTGACGAGATTTGGGCTAAGCTTTGATTCATTATGTGATAACCCGGCCCGATGGGCCAAAAGCCACAAAGCCCAAACATAAAAAAAAAAATAGAGCAGGGAGGAAGACTCCCGATCGGAGTCTTCCTCTTCCCCGTCTCCGATCAAAAATCGGAGTCCTAGGGCCATTAAAAGACCCTAGGACGAGCTCTATAAGAACCCCCTCTTCTCCTCTAAGTGTAGATCCTTCTGTCACCGTCGATCGCCGGAGTTTTTCTCCGATTTTTCCGTTTGAAGCTGCGGCCCCTCGACCTGTGCTCGCCGCGATTTCACGTCGGTGGGGGTCACCGGAGGTTGTGGTAAGGTCTCCCTCATCTCCCTCTCTTCTCTCCCTTCTTTCCCGTGCCTGTGAGCACGAAAAATTAAGCGTCGAGACAACATTCAAAACTAGAACCTGGCAAACACAAAGGGGTTAAAGCTTTTCTGACGAGATTTGGGCTAAGCTTTGATTCATTATGTGATAACCCGGCCCGATGGGCCAAAAGCCACAAAGCCCAAACATAAAAAAAAAAATAGAGCAGGGAGGAAGACTCCCGATCGGAGTCTTCCTCTTCCCCATCTCCGATCAAAAATCGGAGTCCTAGGGCCATTAAAAGACCCTAGGACGAGCTCTATAAGAACCCCCTCTTCTCCTCTAAGTGTAGATCTTTCTGTCACCGTCGATCGCCGGAGTTTTTCTCCGATTTTTCCGTTTGAAGCTGCGGCCCCTCGACCTGTGCTCGCCGCGATTTCACGTCGGTGGGGGTCACCGGAGGTTGTGGTAAGGTCTCCCTCATCTCCCTCTCTTCTCTCCCTTCTTTCCCGTGCCTGTGAGCACGATGGCCGGCGACGGGTGTCGCCGGATTTAGTTGGAAAAGAAAACCCCCTGTTCACGCTGCCTCTTTCCTCTGATTTTCCGGCGCCGACGGTCACGCCGACCGCCGGCTCTGGTCTCTCCGAACCCGGGAGAGTCGGCCGTTGCCGCCGGCCACCACCGGGCACGATATGGCCATGATCGGCCGGTCAAGGCACGGAGACCTCTAGGTCCCCTGTTTCGGCCCAATGAAAGCCCGGGAAGAAGAAGAAAAGAAAAGAAAAGAAAAGAAAGGAAAAAGGAAAAAGAAAAAGAAAAGAAAAAGGAAAAAGAAAAAAGAAAAACAAAGAAAATACAAAATAATAAAAAATAATAAAAAATAAATAATAAGAAAAGAGAAAATTTTTCTCTCTCCCCTCTTTTTCCCTCTTTCTCTCTCTTTCTCTCTCTCTATTGTCTCTCTCTAAAAAGAAAAAGAAAAAGAAAATATATATATATATAATAAAAAATATATTTATATGTGAGAGAAAATTTTTCTCATCTCTCTCTTAAGTCTTTCTCTCTCTAGAATTAGACTTTCTCTCTCTACCTTCTCTCTACATTTTCTCTCTCTAAATTTTCTTCCTATTTTCTCTCTCTAGACCTTTCTCTCTCATTATGGATTTCATCTCTCTAGGGTCATTCTCTCTCTCTGATTACATCACAGACCCTAGGATAAACTTGAGATGAAAATATGATGATCTGGAACTGCTCCGAAATTCGTGCAGTAGATCGGATCCCGATCCGATTCTTTTTCGAAATTGATAATATCAATCATGGTTAATCTATATTAAGTCACCTTGATATAACCTCTGATGATCTCAATCCTGATTGTCACTTTTAAAGGATACGAAGATTCTCTCTCCACTTTCTCTCTCTACTTTCTCTCTCATAACCGACTTTCTCTCTCTAAAAAAGATCTATGAATCCTGTATCGAGTCATGCCTTCATCTTTTAGAAGCTTATATTGACTCTAACAAGATGATCTGAAGTTACTTTGATATCCGTGCTGTGTGTCAACCTCATCTGATCGTATCAAAGATCTTTCAAATTTGTTATTAAAGAACCTTATTGATTGATCTTGACTTTAATTCGATCTGTGCCTCACGATTTCTTGATCAAGTCACTTGAATCTGACTCTCAGATAAAAGATCCTAAATTGTCCTGGTATCTGGATGGTCCGACACATCCGGTCAACAGTCCTCTTTCCTTATGATTTAATCTTATTATATTTATGGAATAGAAATTGATGATGATTTGATATTTTAAATAGGATTAGCTGATTCTTTTAACGAAGTCTGAAGATCTAAGATGAGCGATGTAAGTGGATCTTATGCTCCTTATTTATTCTTAAATGATCATGTTTTTATGTAAAGAATTACTATTGATGAAATCATAATTTTTCATAAAATAAGGATCGGCATATGTGATATGAAAGAGCATGTTTTATTATGAGCATTGATTTTATGAACATATCTTATGAAAATAGCATGATTATGAAACATGAATTTCATTATTTTTCCATCTATGTATATGTATGCTTTAAGAAAAAGATATAAAGATTTCAAAGGCTCTCAGATGGCTATGAATGAATCCCTTCGGGAAGGTCGACATCCGGAGCTAGCATCTACACGAAACATGGCCCTGCCAGCGGGTATAAAGTTGGCACATGAATTAAGAACTCTGTCGATTAAGAAACATGACCCTGTCACGGGTATAATAGTGACCTTAGCACGAATATCTGTGAGCAATATTTTGAAACATGACATGAATACATGATGAAAATGATTTACGATTCATGATTGTGAAATATACATGATTTATGCATGCATGATGAGTTTATAACTTGTTTTGTTATATGCTCTATGAAATGCTTTATTTTGTATTATCTGTTATTTTTTAAATATTGCATTATCATGAAAAACTTCTGCTTGATCCGATAAGGAAGTGCAAGTTCTACTTACTGGGCTAGTGTAGCTCATATTCTTTTTATTTTCTTTTTATTTGAACAGAAAAATAAGGTTAGGATCTGCAAAAAGGAATCCAAACTTGAAGATCGGCATAGCAAGCTGAAAAATTAGGCAACAGAAGTTTAATTTATTTATAATCATGAATTTGTAGTTATTTATGAATGTTGAGATTCGGGTTAGTACTTGCTTTTGGATTTAGATGCTCTGAATCAATATTGGTTCGATTATTTGATGAATAATAGAATTGAATCTTTTTATTTGACGGATTTTAGATGATTATGATGAATTGGCTTCGTGTTATCGTGGGTTCCATCTCTCGATAGCATGGCCGTGTTATGTCCTGGATTTGGGGCGTGACATTTTATAGTAAGACCATACAAAGCTTTGAAGAGATATACAATTTCAGACAATGTGATCTCGATCTCAATGACATTGTATAGCAAAGGAGATAACCAGATAAGTTAAGACAGTGATATAGACTAAGCAACTGAAGGTGGGCAGGTGTGGCTGCTTTTATCATCCGGAATACGGTGGAGCCCAAAGCAGTATGCGACCTCTTTAACTTCATGCAACCTGCATCTAATTCGAGGAGTCTCAAACTGTCATTGGCTGGGTCAATAGGCCGCCACAACCACTCCGATGTGCCTCCATGAATTCAGCGCATGATCCAAGGATTGATTGAATTTAGAGCTTCTCACATCTTCAGAGAGGACAACAAGCCCGTTGACTCGGCAGCTTCTTACTTGACTCATCATTCCTCTTATTTATGGACCACCGTTACAGACTATCCTCAAGAACTTAGAGAGAGAATGTATTCTGATGTTGTTGGATGTATTTATACTCATCATGCATGAGATAAAAACCATCTGCTTCACTAATATACATTATATATATATATATAGAGAGAGAGAGAGAGAGAGAGAGAGTATGCAACTTATCTATTTTCATCGACTGGCCAGTGCAGTTAGAACACTTAATTTACCAACAGAGAATAAATAACAAAAAGAAAAGAGCAACAGATGAAGGATCTTATTGTCTTGAACGAATATGTTAGTATACATCTGCCATATTACAGGAAATTACTGGGACAAACTCTATGCAGTGAACACAACCGAACACTGTGGAAGAAAAATGAAGAATGGGCACTCTCTTCTTGATTTTCTGCTAGATATTAAGCATCCAAGCTATCGTACTTCTTTGGTTGGCGCCACTATGGCAGACTTCTTGACAAAGAGCTAAAGAATGAAGCTTTAAGAGGGGATAGCCTCTTTCCATACAGATGCTTTCCTCCAAGATGAGTTAAATCTGAATCATATTCTTTGGACCTTTCAATCTGTAGGATAATCGACATTAAAAATACATATTAGCCCAACAAATCCCTTAGTACCTGAAGGCAATGAGGAAAATAAAGAAAGATTTACAAAAATTACCTGCACAAATGCAGATTTTTGGAAAAATTTTAAGAAATCTGTCATTCAGGGCCTCAGGCAGCCAGTAAGGAAACGGAGAATTAATGTTATTAGTTTGGTGCTAAAAGATCAAAGACTTTTTTTGTTAATATCTCATTATTTTCTTGATTTGCATTCTAAGATAGCAATACATACATGTGATGGTTAATATTCTTCTTTGTTTTTACTATTTTTTGATTCTTTCACCAACATGCAATCAATATCAAGTGTCCTAAATTACAAATGCTTCTTCGATGAATATCTGTGGATACAAGACATTGCACAATAATACATGAAATGAAGTTGTGTCTATCTTAACTGAGAGGCTACGAACATTTGTTAACAAAGATGGCATATTTTTTACAAAAAATTCACATGGCATATCTGTTTGCACAATGTTAATACTTTTGATTACACATGTTGCTAAGCACCGGTGGTCCTAGATTTCATTAGATTTTTAGTTGTCAATGGCACAATTGGATCTATGAAATAATCAAGTCCCAAAGCACACAATCCCACACTACAAAAAATTTGATTTTTTGCGACGAAATTTTTTCGTCGCTAAAAATCTCATTTTCGTCGCTAATAGTATTTGCAACGAAATATATCGTCGCTAAAAATTTGTAGAGAAAGCCTCGTAGCAAAAGACCTTAGCGACGAAAATATTTTATTTCGTCGCAAAAAATAGTAAACCCAGACGATGAAGTTATGTACTGTATTAGCGACGAAAATATTTTGTCGCAAGAGCTTAAATTTTCGTCGCTAAAATTGTAACGAAAAAAAATTTCGTCGCTAAAAATTTTGATTAAAAAATTTTTTTTCTTATTTTTTGCGACGAAAATTAGTTTCGTCGCAAAACTTAGCGACGGATTTCGTCGCAAAATATTTTGTCGCAAAAAGTTCGTCGCAAAAATTGCGACAAAAAAAAATTTTCGTCGCTATAATTGCGACGAAAAAAAATTTCGTCGCTATAATAGCAACGAAATAAAATTTTCGTCGCTAAAAGGGCGACGAAAATAAAAAATTTCATCGCAAAAAGTTTAAATTTTTAGCGACGAAATTTTTTTTCGTCGCTAAAATAGCAACGAAATAATTTCGTCGCAAAAGTTGCGATGAAAAAAAAAATTTCGTCACTATAATGGCGACGAAATAATAATTTCGTCGCTATAAGGATGACGAAATAAAAATATTCTCTGGCATAATTGCGACGAAATAAAAATTTCGTCGCAAAAGTTATAATTTTTAGCGACGAAACTAAGACTTTCGTCGCAAAAATAGCAACGAAATAAAAAATTTCGTCGCAATGAATAATAAATGTTTTATTTTTTGGGTTCACAAATTTTTTTGCGACGAAATTAATATTTCGTCGCTAAAATAAATTTTGGATAAAAAATAAAATTTTTATTAATTTTTCAAAAAAACCTGCTCAAATACAAATTATCTGATCAACCATATTTTAAATAAACAGTATGTTAACACAATAAAAATATTCTAAGTCAAAAGACCAATTTCAAATAACAAAAAGTTTCATAACCATCTTTGTCATATACAAAAATATAAGTCCATACACCATTTTAAATTTAAAATAAGTACAAACTAAGTATGATCTGACTCATTGGCCTCGTTCCCTCCTCCAGGCGTCGATCCCTGACCCGATATGTGTCGCGATGGTGGTGCAGAGGCGGCATCATGTGACTGTAGAGGTGCTAACTCAGAAGCATCAATACCGAGCCGTCCCGCCACCGCAGCTACGATCCTCTCGAGCGTCTGACTATGATTCATCCAGTAACTAATCTGATCTTGCATCATGCTCATGGATGTCCTAACTGCCTCTGGCACCGATGTATCATCAGACCAGCCGGATGACGAACTGCGTGATTTTTTGGACCGCATGCTATGACCAGATCCTAGCTGCCGCCCGAGGACGGTATCCAAAATCGTATCATCTGTCATCAAACAAACCTGCTGCGATCCAGTATCACCATCAGATCCCACCTCCCTCGTCGCCTGCTCTCTCAATTCTAACATTTTTTCCTTCACAATAAACAAAATAAAATCATAAATTTTTTTCAAACTCTTTAAAAGTATTCAAAATGTAGAGTAATGATACTTACATGACGCTGCCTCGCCTCCTCGGTCACGAACTCGCCACTCTTGTTTTGATAGAATTTAGCATAGGCGTCGACTCCGGATAGTCCCTGTTCAAACAAAAAAAAAGAAAAAAAAGATATCAAAATAATGTAAATATTTAATAAAAAGTTACAAAGTATGATTGCAAATGTAGTTACATACCATCCTCTTCATTCCCTGTGCAAAAGAGGCACTTCCTTGCGTGTGAATAGAATCAATCTTGCTCCTATTCACCTTATTCGCCTCCGATCGTCGCTACAAAATACATACAATTATAACCAATAAAGGACATAACATAATTAAAAAACTTGGAACACTAGACATACCTGAAATGTCTCACTTCCAAATTGCTCACATAACCACCGCCAATCGTCACTAGACCCAGCCCAATTTCTGTATGGCTGGGTCACAGGATCAATCCCCTTCGCCTGCAGCTCATTGCAGTGCAAGTGCAGCTAAGTCATTACTGATACAGTTAGGATTGTCTATACGTAGCTGAGCTATCTACAATTAAAAGAACAATAAGCAGGTTAAATTTGACAAGATAAATACTATATAAACAAACTTTTAATCATGGATGAACATGAACATAACTTACCCGTTCGTCAAACCATGATGCGAATTGATTCTTATGTCGTGCCGCTGCTAATGTAGGATTACTTCTTCTGAGCTCACTTTCGTGTTCTCTGAAGTGATACAGTAATACCATGTATATTTTAATTTAGAGTCCACGTGCATTCATTGATATATCAACAAATAAAAATTAAATGTATATACTCACATCATGTAGGCTTCTACCTCCTCGCAATTGTTTAGCACATACCAATGCATGTCATCCGTTTCTTGTGGTGTCAACATTCGAAAATCTTTTTTACCATATGGTCGGGCAACATTGGAGAACACGGACAATCCATCGGTCAGAATCTCGTCAACATCAATATTCCGCTGTGGCCTTGTAAATTTGGTCTCCACTCATCGAAGGTACATAGAGCAGAACGTCAGACATTCATTCATAACATGTGCCTCTGCTATTGAACCTTCAGGCCGTGCTTTGTTAGTGACGGCACTCTTGTATTCACGCATCTCCCTATTCAATAAATTATCAATTGATATCACATATAATAAGAATACAATAATGAATAATAAATATTACAATATCATGCAATTACCTTTCAATTGGGTACATCCATCTTGTATGTACTGGCCCACCCAATCTAGCCTCATGTGGAAGATGAACAGAAAGATGCACCATGATATCAAAGAAGGCGGAGGGAATATCATCTCGAGCTTACAGAGAGTAATGATAATCTTCTTCTCCAATATGTCGATCTGACTTCGTCTCAATGTCTTCGCACATAAGTCTCGAAAATAAGTTCCCAGATCAAGTAACGCATCACACACATTATCCGGCAACAATCCGCACAAACCAACTGGGAGCACATGCTGTAGAAGTACATGACAATCATGACTTTTCATCCCGACGATCTTCCCATCTTTCGACTTGATACACCGTTTCAAGTTTGAGGCGTATCCATCAGGAAACCTCACTGATCTCAAATATGAAAGAAATTGATTTCTCTCTCTTCGATTCAGTGTATAACATGCCAATGGCTTCACCAGCCTATCCCCTCGTCGAATCAAATGTAATTCCTTTCTAATCCGCATATCCTCTAAGTCAAGACGAGCCTTCACGGTATCCTTTGTTCTTCCTTCGATATTGAGAATGGTATAAAATACATTATCAAATATATTCTTTTCAATATGCATGACGTCAAGATTATGTCGAAGAAGAAGCGTTTTCCAATATGGAAGATCAAACAACTTGCTCTTTTTTCTCCAATTTCCGATACTTGTTCGCACCCCTACTTGGCTGGCCAGACCCTTACCAAATATGACATCCTGTGGGTTTGGTAACTGATTTAAAATATTGTCCGTAGATCAGAATCTTGGCTGTGCACGTCGTTCATGCTTGCCATTGAACTTAAGACTTCTCCTCCATCTATGATCATCTGGCAAGAAACGTCGATGGCCGGTAAAACAAATCTTTCCGCGAATACGGTCCGATGTAATATCATCGTTACAAGTTGGGCATGCTTTATACCCTTTTGTACACCATCCAGAAATATCGCCATATGCAGGAAAATCATTAACTGTCCAAAGCAATGCTGCATGCATACGAAAGATTCTCCGAAGCACATGATCCTCCGGGAACATGCTGCAATGCAAGAAGCAGTTCTTAAGATATCTCGGTAGATAGTTGTAGCTGAGATTCAAAACATGCTTCACATTGTCCAAATTTGGGTTGTTATTCAACTCCCAGCTCAGCCGATCATAAACTTTCCCCCATTCTGACTTGGTTTTCTCTCTCAGGGACAGCAGGCTGCCTAAAGAGACGATAGCTAGTGGCAACCCTTGACATTTTGATACAATTTTCTCCCCCAACTCCTCCAGCTCTTTAGGACATTCTCTCACTTTCTCTTTCCCAGAAAAAACCAAAGTCTTCAACTGGTTAGCTGTTCACGATAGAATACTAAATTACTAACAAAAGTAAACATGAGAAAGAAGAACTGGGTTCAATCAACGGCATGTGTGATGTGTGGAGAAGCGGATGAGACAGCAGACCATATCTTCTTTACATGTGCTTACACGAAAATAATATGGTCTCAAATACAAAGGCAGTTATCTATTCATACACTACCAGACACCATGCTTCACATGTGGAATTCATGGAGATCAAGAAAGAACACCACAAGACCGAATGAATTGGACTGCTTATTTACAACATTGATATGGTTGATATGGAAGGAAAGAAACGTCAGAATTTTTAGATGGGAAGCAAATTCGACTTGGCAAATTCTGAAGAAAGCAATCAACCTATTGGAAAGCTGGACTGAAGCTCATAATGGAGAACTGAAACTAAACATTCAGAAACTTACTCAGACGCT